>NW_028135618.1:0-227000 GCF_964662115.1 Mustela nivalis
GGCGACTGGAAAACTCAAACACTGGTGAGGATTGGGTGCATAGGGGCTTGGCAAGCCCCATATGCGGGCTCTTGGCCCAGGCCCTGACAGGCCTTTCTTTGACATAGGGCTCATGCTGAGGGTCAGAGTGTGAATTTGTGCCCAAGCAGCACTCAAGTTTGGGCGTGGCATCAGGGACCAGGAAGGTTTCTCCCACCCTGAAGGTGTGACTCCATGCCAAGCAAGCTTTACAGCCGCGGGGAAGGAGGAGTTCTGTGTTGTGCTTGCGATACCCAGCTGTGTGGAGAATTGATATAATGTCTAGGTTCAGATATCTGAAAACCAAGTTTAGGAAGAGGTGATGGCATAAGACCATGGCGTGTCCGAAGTGCTGGGTGTGCGGCCAGCTGTCTCCTTGTCTGTCTGGACGTCTGGCTTCAGGCTGTGTCAGACAGAGCATGAGTGCCCAGAGCAGCCTATCCAGTTCGGGTACCGTCGAGGCCCGAGCAGGTTGATCCTCATCTGGGTTTTCTGGAGAGAGCCCCACAGGGAAACGTTTTTCTTCCCTTGGGCAGACCCTGGGCTGGGTTGTGGTTCTGGAGTTCCTAGTCCGGAGGGCTTGTTTGCCAGGAGTGTGAGGAAGGAAGTCTGAAAACACAAGCTAGCGTGAGGTTTGGGACCGATGGCACGGCAGGCCCACTCTGAGAGGCTGAATCGAGATCTCCTGCACTGAGGTCATTTCAACTCTGAGACGTGCCTCAGGCTAGAGTTTTTGTCCAGCATGGCCTCTTCCTGAATGGTGTGGGGGCCTCATGAGGCCAGGAAGGTTTGCCTACGATGGGATTTGTGAACTACTCCAAACCTCAAGGTTTCCTTCTGCACGAAAGTCGAGTGCTATTGGATGGTTCCAGGAGGCCCCATACGGAAAGACTCGAGAGCAGGTGTCTAAGCATGGATGCCTGGGAACGCCACCTCATATTCCCACTCTTTAGTCAGGACAAGGCAGGCTCAATCTGCGGGCTCCTGGGTGAGCTACCCAGAGGGGAGAGTTGAAATGGACTCTCCTGAAGATGAGTCCTACTGTGGCTTGGTGGCCTGGGAGACCTTGGAATGTGGAGGTGGCTCAGGGACTCTGCAGGATTCTCCAACCTGAGGTGTTTGACACGGCTCCAACAAGGAAGCTTCCCATGTGGAGACGAGAGAAGTTCTGTTCAGTGCCTCAGGAAAGCCCCATATCCTGTTCTTCGAACCAAAGCCTCTGAGGAGTGACACCTGGAAAACAAAGCAAGAGTTGAGATTAGGGCCTAAGGGCCTGTCCGGCTCAACCTTCTATCTCTGTTGACATCTGTGTGCATGCCTTCATGGAGGTAGCAGCTCAGCTTGTGTCCGAAGGCCCCTGTGTGTGCAGGGAGGCTCCCGGTAATGGTATGTCCTCGGGGGCCTTGAGGTTTCTCATATTCTGGAGGTGTGTGGCCAAAGGAATGGACAGAGTTTCCCAGGAGAGAGCAGGCATGGTCCTGTGGTATGGCTCCAGAGGACCCAGCCTAGAGGCTGTGTTTGCCAGGGCTGTGGGGACAGATGTCTGAAAAAGCAAACTTGGCTCAGGTAGGGGCCAAGGTAATGGCAGGCCTGATCTCCAGTCCGAGAGGGGAGATCCTCTGGATATCAAAGGAGGGCAAGTGGGAGGCAGTCGCTCAGGCTTTTGTCTCTGGGTGTTGCGTTCACAGTGGCCGTTCAGGGTAGGGGTTGCTTCAGGGGCCGAGGAAGAGCCTTCCTCTCGGGGGATTGTCCAAGCTCCCAAGTGTTTGGGTTCATTCTGTGGGAAGGGAAGAGTACTGTTTTCTGCCACAGGGGACCCCCCAGGAGAGGGACTCTAGAGCACAGCAGTGGGTTCCCTCAACTGGAATACACACCATCTAGTTAGTCCTGCGTGCCTATGGGCATGGCAAGCCACATATGCGGGCTCTTGGTCCAATCACTGAGAGGCGTTACTTGAATAAGGTACTCACGCTGAGGGTCACAATGTGTGTTTGTGCCCAAGGCGGCCCTCACACATGGGCGTGGCCTCATGGGCCATGCCGTTTTCTCCTACACTGAAGGTTTGACTCACTGCCAGCAGCAAGGTTTCTTGCCATGGGGAAGGAGGGGTTCTGACTTGTGCATCAGGTTCCCCCCTGTGCAGGGATTGGAGATAAGGTCTAGGTTCTGATGACTGAAAACCCAGGTTGGGAATGGATGGTGGCCTAAGGCAGTGGCGGGTCCAATGTGCTGGGTGTGCAGCCAGCTGTGTCGGTGTCTGTTGGAAGGTCTGGGCTCAGGCTATTTGCGACAGAGCATCAGTGTTTAAGGTAGCCTATGCAATTGGGGTGTTGCCGAGGGCCAAGCAGTTTGATCCTCATTTGGGGTTTCTGGGCAGCACCATAGACAAAGTTTTTCGCCTGGGAGGCAGGCGGAGTGCTTCATTGTGGCCCCAGAATTCCCAGAAGGGAGGGTTTGTGGGCCAAGAGTGTGAGGACGGAAGTCTAGGAACACAAGCTAAAGTGAGGATTGGAGCCAAGGGCAGAGCAGGCCCACTAGGCAGAGGCTGAATCAAAATCTCCTGCATCTGAAGTCAGGCTGAGGATCAGACGTTGGCTGAGGCTGGAGTATGTGTCCATGATGGCACCTTCATGAAGCGGGGGCCTCATGAGGCCAAGGAAGTTTTCCCACGCTGAGATTGGAGGTTGCCCCAAACCACCAGGTTTCCTTCTGTGGGACATTCGAGTCCTGTTGCATGGCTCCAGGACATACCATACGGAAGGACTGGAGAGCACGGTTCGAAGGATGGATCCCTGTACAGCATGCCTCGCATTCCCATTGGCCATTAGCCACAAGATATGTTTGATCTGCTGCCTCTGGGGCACGCTAACCAGGGGGCTGAGTTGAAATGGCCTCTCCTGAGGATGCGTCATAATGTGCGTTTGGGTCCATGGAAACCTTGGAATGTGCTGGTTGTTCAGTGGCCCTGCGGAACTCTCCTACCTGAAGGGTTTGATACATCCCCAGTAAGTAAGCTCCCCATGTGGAGGCGAGAGAGGTTTGGTTTGGTGCCTCAGAAAAGCCCCGTGTGCTGGTCTACGAAAACAGACCTCTGAGGACGGACACATGGAAACCAGAGCTAAGGTTCAGATTAGGGCCTGGGGGCCTGTCCATTTCAACCTTCTGTCTCTGGGGACACTGTCTGAGAGTCTAAGTGGAGATAGTTGCTCCGCTGGTGTCAGAGAGCCCCTCTTGGTCCAGGGTGGCCTACACTATTGATGGCCTCAGGGGCCTTGGAGCTTTTCCCTAACCTGTAGGGTTGTGGTCAATGGATTGGGCACAATTTCCTTGGAGAGGGCAGGCACAATCTTTCGCTGTGGCTCCAGAGGCCCTAGCCTGGCGGTTGTGTGGGTCCAGGCTGAGGGCACAGAAGTCTGAAAACACAAACTCAGCTTATGAGTGGCGCCTAGGGTATGGCAGGCCGGATGTACAGCCCGAGAGGGAGCTCCTGGGCCTCTGAAACAAGGGCGAGTGGGAGGCGTTCCTTCAGGCTTTTGTCTCTGGATGTTGTGTCCGAGATAGCCGTGGATTGGAGGGGTGGCCTCAGGGACTGTGGATGAGTATCCCTCTCTGGGGATTTGTCCCAGCTCCCAAGAGTTTGGGGTCATTTTGTGGGAAGGGTGGAAAAGTGTTGTCTGGCTCACGTGTCTCTCCAAGAAAGGGATTCCAGAGCAGAGCCCCAGGTACGGGCGGGGCGACTGGAAAACTCAAACACTGGTGAGGATTGGGTGCATAGGGGCTTGGCAAGCCCCATATGCGGGCTCTTGGCCCAGGCCCTGACAGGCCTTTCTTTGACATGGGGCTCATGCTGAGGGTCAGAGTGTGAATTTGTGCCCAAGCAGCACTCAAGTTTGGGCGTGGCATCAGGTACCAGGAAGGTTTCTCCCACCCTGAAGGTGTGACTCCATGCCAAGCAAGCTTTACAGCCACGGGGAAGGAGGAGTTCTGTGTTGTGCTTGCGATACCCAGCTGTGTGGAGAATTGATATAATGTCTAGGTTCAGATATCTGAAAACCAAGTTTAGGAAGAGGTGATGGCATAAGACCATGGCGTGTCCGAAGTGCTGGGTGTGCGGCCAGCTGTCTCCTTGTCTGTCTGGACGTCTGGCTTCAGGCTGTGTCAGACAGAGCATGAGTGCCCAAAGCAGCCTATCCAGTTCGGGTACCGTTGAGGCCCGAGCAGGTTGATCCTCATCTGGGTTTTCTGGAGAGAGCCCCACAGGGAAACGTTTTTCTTCCCTTGGGCAGACCCTGGGCTGGGTTGTGGTTCTGGAGTTCCTAGTCCGGAGGGCTTGTTTGCCAGGAGTGTGAGGAAGGAAGTCTGAAAACACAAGCTAGCGTGAGGTTTGGGACCGATGGCACGGCAGGCCCACTCTGAGTGGCTGAATCGAGATCTCCTGCACTGAGGTCATTTCAACTCTGAGACGTGCCTCAGGCTAGAGTTTTTGTCCAGCATGGCCTCTTCCTGAATGGTGTGGGGGCCTCATGAGGCCAGGAAAATTTGCCTACGATGGGATTTGTGAACTACTCCAAACCTCAAGGTTTCCTTCTGCACCAAAGTCGAGTGCTATTGGATGGTTCCAGGAGGCCCCATACGGAAAGACTCGAGAGCAGGTGTCTAAGCATGGATGCCTGGGAACGCCACCTCATATTCCCACTCTTTAGTCAGGACAAGGCAGGCTCAATCTGCGGGCTCCTGGGTGAGCTACCCAGAGGGGAGAGTTGAAATGGACTCTAATGAAGATGAGTCCTACTGTGGCTTGGTGGCCTGGGAGACCTTGGAATGTGGAGGTGGCTCAGGGACTCTGCAGGATTCTCCAACCTGAGGTGTTTGACACGGCTCCAACAAGGAAGCTTCTCATGTGGAGACGAGAGAAGTTCTGTTCAGTGCCTCAGGAAAGCCCCATATCCTGTTCTTCGAACCAAAGCCTCTGAGGAGTGACACCTGGAAAACAAAGCAAGAGTTGAGTTTAGGGCCTAAGGGCCTGTCCGGCTCAACCTTCTATCTCTGTTGACATCTGTGTGCATGCCTTCATGGAGGTAGCAGCTCAGCTTGTGTCCGAAGGCCCCTGTGTGTGCAGGGAGGCTCCCGGTAATGGTATGTCCTCGGGGGCCTTGAGGTTTCTCATATTCTGGAGGTGTGTGGCCAAAGGAATGGACAGAGTTTCCCAGGAGAGAGCAGGCATGGTCCTGTGGTATGGCTCCAGAGGACCCAGCCTAGAGGCTGTGTTTGCCAGGGCTGTGGGGACAGATGTCTGAAAAAGCAAACTTGGCTCAGGTAGGGGCCAAGGTAATGGCAGGCCTGATCTCCAGTCCGAGAGGGGAGATCCTCTGGATATCAAAGGAGGGCAAGTGGGAGGCAGTCGCTCAGGCTTTTGTCTCTGGGTGTTGCGTTCACAGTGGCCGTTCAGGGTAGGGGTTGCTTCAGGGGCCGAGGAAGAGCCTTCCTCTCGGGGGATTGTCCAAGCTCCCAAGTGTTTGGGTTCATTCTGTGGGAAGGGAAGAGTACTGTTTTCTGCCACAGGGGACCCCCCAGGAGAGGGACTCTAGAGCACAGCAGTGGGTTCCCTCAACTGGAATACACACCATCTAGTTAGTCCTGCGTGCCTATGGGCATGGCAAGCCACATATGCGGGCTCTTGGTCCAATCACTGAGAGGCGTTACTTGAATAAGGTACTCACGCTGAGGGTCACAATGTGTGTTTGTGCCCAAGGCGGCCCTCACACATGGGCGTGGCCTCATGGGCCATGCCGTTTTCTCCTACACTGAAGGTTTGACTCACTGCCAGCAGCAAGGTTTCTTGCCATGGGGAAGGAGGGGTTCTGACTTGTGCATCAGGTTCCCCCCTGTGCAGGGATTGGAGATAAGGTCTAGGTTCTGATGACTGAAAACCCAGGTTGGGAATGGATGGTGGCCTAAGGCAGTGGCGGGTCCAATGTGCTGGGTGTGCAGCCAGCTGTGTCGGTGTCTGTTGGAAGGTCTGGGCTCAGGCTATTTGCGACAGAGCATCAGTGTTTAAGGTAGCCTATGCAATTGGGGTGTTGCCGAGGGCCAAGCAGTTTGATCCTCATTTGGGGTTTCTGGGCAGCACCATAGACAAAGTTTTTCTCCTGGGAGGCAGGCGGAGTGCTTCATTGTGGCCCCAGAATTCCCAGAAGGGAGGGTTTGTGGGCCAGGAGTGTGAGGACGGAAGTCTAGGAACACAAGCTAAAGTGAGGATTGGAGCCAAGGGCAGAGCAGGCCCACTAGGCAGAGGCTGAATCAAAATCTCCTGCATCTGAAGTCAGGCTGAGGATCAGACGTTGGCTGAGGCTGGAGCATGTGTCCATGATGGCACCTTCATGAAGCGGGGGCCTCATGAGGCCAAGGAAGTTTTCCCACGCTGAGATTGGAGGTTGCCCCAAACCACCAGGTTTCCTTCTGTGGGACATTTGAGTCCTGTTGCATGGCTCCAGGACATACCATACGGAAGGACTGGAGAGCACGGTTCGAAGGATGGATCCCTGTACAGCATGCCTCGCATTCCCATTGGCCATTAGCCACAAGATATGTTTGATCTGCTGCCTCTGGGGCACGCTAACCAGGGGGCTGAGTTGAAATGGCCTCTCCTGAGGATGCGTCATAATGTGCGTTTGGGTCCATGGAAACCTTGGAATGTGCTGGTTGTTCAGTGGCCCTGCGGAACTCTCCTACCTGAAGGGTTTGATACATCCCCAGTAAGTAAGCTCCCCATGTGGAGGCGAGAGAGGTTTGGTTTGGTGCCTCAGAAAAGCCCCGTGTGCTGGTCTACGAAAACAGACCTCTGAGGACGGACACATGGATACCAGAGCTAAGGTTCAGATTAGGGCCTGGGGGCCTGTCCATTTCAACCTTCTGTCTCTGGGGACACTGTCTGAGAGTCTAAGTGGAGATAGTTGCTCCGCTGGTGTCAGAGAGCCCCTCTTAGTCCAGGGTGGCCTACACTATTGATGGCCTCAGGGGCCTTGGAGCTTTTCCCTAACCTGTAGGGTTGTGGTCAATGGATTGGGCACAATTTCCTTGGAGAGGGCAGGCACAATCTTTCGCTGTGGCTCCAGAGGCCCTAGCCTGGCGGTTGTGTGGGTCCAGGCTGAGGGCACAGAAGTCTGAAAACACAAACTCAGCTTATGAGTGGCGCCTAGGGTATGGCAGGCCGGATGTACAGCCCGAGAGGGAGCTCCTGGGCCTCTGAAACAAGGGCGAGTGGGAGGCGTTCCTTCAGGCTTTTGTCTCTGGATGTTGTGTCCGAGATAGCCGTGGATTGGAGGGGTGGCCTCAGGGACTGTGGACGAGTATCCCTCTCTGGGGATTTGTCCCAGCTCCCAAGAGTTTGGGGTCATTTTGTGGGAAGGGTGGAAAAGTGTTGTCTGGCTCACGTGTCTCTCCAAGAAAGGGATTCCAGAGCAGAGCCCCAGGTACGGGCGGGGCGACTGGAAAACTCAAACACTGGTGAGGATTGGGTGCATAGGGGCTTGGCAAGCCCCATATGCGGGCTCTTGGCCCAGGCCCTGACAGGCCTTTCTTTGACATGGGGCTCATGCTGAGGGTCAGAGTGTGAATTTGTGCCCAAGCAGCACTCAAGTTTGGGCGTGGCATCAGGGACCAGGAAGGTTTCTCCCACCCTGAAGGTGTGACTCCATGCCAAGCAAGCTTTACAGCCACGGGGAAGGAGGAGTTCTGTGTTGTGCTTGCGATACCCAGCTGTGTGGAGAATTGATATAATGTCTAGGTTCAGATATCTGAAAACCAAGTTTAGGAAGAGGTGATGGCATAAGACCATGGCGTGTCCGAAGTGCTGGGTGTGCGGCCAGCTGTCTCCTTGTCTGTCTGGACGTCTGGCTTCAGGCTGTGTCAGACAGAGCATGAGTGCCCAGAGCAGCCTATCCAGTTCGGGTACCGTCGAGGCCCGAGCAGGTTGATCCTCATCTGGGTTTTCTGGAGAGAGCCCCACAGGGAAACGTTTTTCTTCCCTTGGGCAGACCCTGGGCTGGGTTGTGGTTCTGGAGTTCCTAGTCCGGAGGGCTTGTTTGCCAGGAGTGTGAGGAAGGAAGTCTGAAAACACAAGCTAGCGTGAGGTTTGGGACCGATGGCACGGCAGGCCCACTCTGAGAGGCTGAATCGAGATCTCCTGCACTGAGGTCATTTCAACTCTGAGACGTGCCTCAGGCTAGAGTTTTTGTCCAGCATGGCCTCTTCCTGAATGGTGTGGGGGCCTCATGAGGCCAGGAAAATTTGCCTACGATGGGATTTGTGAACTACTCCAAACCTCAAGGTTTCCTTCTGCACGAAAGTCGAGTGCTATTGGATGGTTCCAGGAGGCCCCATACGGAAAGACTCGAGAGCAGGTGTCTAAGCATGGATGCCTGGGAACGCCACCTCCTATTCCCACTCTTTAGTCAGGACAAGGCAGGCTCAATCTGCGGGCTCCTGGGTGAGCTACCCAGAGGGGAGAGTTGAAATGGACTCTCCTGAAGATGAGTCCTACTGTGGCTTGGTGGCCTGGGAGACCTTGGAATGTGGAGGTGGCTCAGGGACTCTGCAGGATTCTCCAACCTGAGGTGTTTGACACGGCTCCAACAAGGAAGCTTCCCATGTGGAGACGAGAGAAGTTCTGTTCAGTGCCTCAGGAAAGCCCCATATCCTGTTCTTCGAACCAAAGCCTCTGAGGAGTGACACCTGGAAAACAAAGCAAGAGTTGAGATTAGGGCCTAAGGGCCTGTCCGGCTCAACCTTCTATCTCTGTTGACATCGGTGTGCATGCCTTCATGGAGGTAGCAGCTCAGCTTGTGTCCGAAGGCCCCTGTGTGTGCAGGGAGGCTCCCGGTAATGGTATGTCCTCGGGGGCCTTGAGGTTTCTCATATTCTGGAGGTGTGTGGCCAAAGGAATGGACAGAGTTTCCCAGGAGAGAGCAGGCATGGTCCTGTGGTATGGCTCCAGAGGACCCAGCCTAGAGGCTGTGTTTGCCAGGGCTGTGGGGACAGATGTCTGAAAAAGCAAACTTGGCTCAGGTAGGGGCCAAGGTAATGGCAGGCCTGATCTCCAGTCCGAGAGGGGAGATCCTCTGGATATCAAAGGAGGGCAAGTGGGAGGCAGTCGCTCAGGCTTTTGTCTCTGGGTGTTGCGTTCACAGTGGCCGTTCAGGGTAGGGGTTGCTTCAGGGGCCGAGGAAGAGCCTTCCTCTCGGGGGATTGTCCAAGCTCCCAAGTGTTTGGGTTCATTCTGTGGGAAGGGAAGAGTACTGTTTTCTGCCACAGGGGACCCCCCAGGAGAGGGACTCTAGAGCACAGCAGTGGGTTCCCTCAACTGGAATACACACCATCTAGTTAGTCCTGCGTGCCTATGGGCATGGCAAGCCACATATGCGGGCTCTTGGTCCAATCACTGAGAGGCGTTACTTGAATAAGGTACTCACGCTGAGGGTCACAATGTGTGTTTGTGCCCAAGGCGGCCCTCACACATGGGCGTGGCCTCATGGGCCATGCCGTTTTCTCCTACACTGAAGGTTTGACTCACTGCCAGCAGCAAGGTTTCTTGCCATGGGGAAGGAGGGGTTCTGACTTGTGCATCAGGTTCCCCCCTGTGCAGGGATTGGAGATAAGGTCTAGGTTCTGATGACTGAAAACCCAGGTTGGGAATGGATGGTGGCCTAAGGCAGTGGCGGGTCCAATGTGCTGGGTGTGCAGCCAGCTGTGTCGGTGTCTGTTGGAAGGTCTGGGCTCAGGCTATTTGCGACAGAGCATCAGTGTTTAAGGTAGCCTATGCAATTGGGGTGTTGCCGAGGGCCAAGCAGTTTGATCCTCATTTGGGGTTTCTGGGCAGCACCATAGACAAAGTTTTTCGCCTGGGAGGCAGGCGGAGTGCTTCATTGTGGCCCCAGAATTCCCAGAAGGGAGGGTTTGTGGGCCAAGAGTGTGAGGACGGAAGTCTAGGAACACAAGCTAAAGTGAGGATTGGAGCCAAGGGCAGAGCAGGCCCACTAGGCAGAGGCTGAATCAAAATCTCCTGCATCTGAAGTCAGGCTGAGGATCAGACGTTGGCTGAGGCTGGAGTATGTGTCCATGATGGCACCTTCATGAAGCGGGGGCCTCATGAGGCCAAGGAAGTTTTCCCACGCTGAGATTGGAGGTTGCCCCAAACCACCAGGTTTCCTTCTGTGGGACATTCGAGTCCTGTTGCATGGCTCCAGGACATACCATACGGAAGGACTGGAGAGCACGGTTCGAAGGATGGATCCCTGTACAGCATGCCTCGCATTCCCATTGGCCATTAGCCACAAGATATGTTTGATCTGCTGCCTCTGGGGCACGCTAACCAGGGGGCTGAGTTGAAATGGCCTCTCCTGAGGATGCGTCATAATGTGCGTTTGGGTCCATGGAAACCTTGGAATGTGCTGGTTGTTCAGTGGCCCTGCGGAACTCTCCTACCTGAAGGGTTTGATACATCCCCAGTAAGTAAGCTCCCCATGTGGAGGCGAGAGAGGTTTGGTTTGGTGCCTCAGAAAAGCCCCGTGTGCTGGTCTACGAAAACAGACCTCTGAGGACGGACACATGGAAACCAGAGCTAAGGTTCAGATTAGGGCCTGGGGGCCTGTCCATTTCAACCTTCTGTCTCTGGGGACACTGTCTGAGAGTCTAAGTGGAGATAGTTGCTCCGCTGGTGTCAGAGAGCCCCTCTTGGTCCAGGGTGGCCTACACTATTGATGGCCTCAGGGGCCTTGGAGCTTTTCCCTAACCTGTAGGGTTGTGGTCAATGGATTGGGCACAATTTCCTTGGAGAGGGCAGGCACAATCTTTCGCTGTGGCTCCAGAGGCCCTAGCCTGGCGGTTGTGTGGGTCCAGGCTGAGGGCACAGAAGTCTGAAAACACAAACTCAGCTTATGAGTGGCGCCTAGGGTATGGCAGGCCGGATGTACAGCCCGAGAGGGAGCTCCTGGGCCTCTGAAACAAGGGCGAGTGGGAGGCGTTCCTTCAGGCTTTTGTCTCTGGATGTTGTGTCCGAGATAGCCGTGGATTGGAGGGGTGGCCTCAGGGACTGTGGATGAGTATCCCTCTCTGGGGATTTGTCCCAGCTCCCAAGAGTTTGGGGTCATTTTGTGGGAAGGGTGGAAAAGTGTTGTCTGGCTCACGTGTCTCTCCAAGAAAGGGATTCCAGAGCAGAGCCCCAGGTACGGGCGGGGCGACTGGAAAACTCAAACACTGGTGAGGATTGGGTGCATAGGGGCTTGGCAAGCCCCATATGCGGGCTCTTGGCCCAGGCCCTGACAGGCCTTTCTTTGACATGGGGCTCATGCTGAGGGTCAGAGTGTGAATTTGTGCCCAAGCAGCACTCAAGTTTGGGCGTGGCATCAGGGACCAGGAAGGTTTCTCCCACCCTGAAGGTGTGACTCCATGCCAAGCAAGCTTTACAGCCACGGGGAAGGAGGAGTTCTGTGTTGTGCTTGCGATACCCAGCTGTGTGGAGAATTGATATAATGTCTAGGTTCAGATATCTGAAAACCAAGTTTAGGAAGAGGTGATGGCATAAGACCATGGCGTGTCCGAAGTGCTGGGTGTGCGGCCAGCTGTCTCCTTGTCTGTCTGGACGTCTGGCTTCAGGCTGTGTCAGACAGAGCATGAGTGCCCAGAGCAGCCTATCCAGTTCGGGTACCGTCGAGGCCCGAGCAGGTTGATCCTCATCTGGGTTTTCTGGAGAGAGCCCCACAGGGAAACGTTTTTCTTCCCTTGGGCAGACCCTGGGCTGGGTTGTGGTTCTGGAGTTCCTAGTCCGGAGGGCTTGTTTGCCAGGAGTGTGAGGAAGGAAGTCTGAAAACACAAGCTAGCGTGAGGTTTGGGACCGATGGCACGGCAGGCCCACTCTGAGTGGCTGAATCGAGATCTCCTGCACTGAGGTCATTTCAACTCTGAGACGTGCCTCAGGCTAGAGTTTTTGTCCAGCATGGCCTCTTCCTGAATGGTGTGGGGGCCTCATGAGGCCAGGAAAATTTGCCTACGATGGGATTTGTGAACTACTCCAAACCTCAAGGTTTCCTTCTGCACGAAAGTCGAGTGCTATTGGATGGTTCCAGGAGGCCCCATACGGAAAGACTCGAGAGCAGGTGTCTAAGCATGGATGCCTGGGAACGCCACCTCATATTCCCACTCTTTAGTCAGGACAAGGCAGGCTCAATCTGCGGGCTCCTGGGTGAGCTACCCAGAGGGGAGAGTTGAAATGGACTCTAATGAAGATGAGTCCTACTGTGGCTTGGTGGCCTGGGAGACCTTGGAATGTGGAGGTGGCTCAGGGACTCTGCAGGATTCTCCAACCTGAGGTGTTTGACACGGCTCCAACAAGGAAGCTTCTCATGTGGAGACGAGAGAAGTTCTGTTCAGTGCCTCAGGAAAGCCCCATATCCTGTTCTTCGAACCAAAGCCTCTGAGGAGTGACACCTGGAAAACAAAGCAAGAGTTGAGTTTAGGGCCTAAGGGCCTGTCCGGCTCAACCTTCTATCTCTGTTGACATCTGTGTGCATGCCTTCATGGAGGTAGCAGCTCAGCTTGTGTCCGAAGGCCCCTGTGTGTGCAGGGAGGCTCCCGGTAATGGTATGTCCTCGGGGGCCTTGAGGTTTCTCATATTCTGGAGGTGTGTGGCCAAAGGAATGGACAGAGTTTCCCAGGAGAGAGCAGGCATGGTCCTGTGGTATGGCTCCAGAGGACCCAGCCTAGAGGCTGTGTTTGCCAGGGCTGTGGGGACAGATGTCTGAAAAAGCAAACTTGGCTCAGGTAGGGGCCAAGGTAATGGCAGGCCTGATCTCCAGTCCGAGAGGGGAGATCCTCTGGATATCAAAGGAGGGCAAGTGGGAGGCAGTCGCTCAGGCTTTTGTCTCTGGGTGTTGCGTTCACAGTGGCCGTTCAGGGTAGGGGTTGCTTCAGGGGCCGAGGAAGAGCCTTCCTCTCGGGGGATTGTCCAAGCTCCCAAGTGTTTGGGTTCATTCTGTGGGAAGGGAAGAGTACTGTTTTCTGCCACAGGGGACCCCCCAGGAGAGGGACTCTAGAGCACAGCAGTGGGTTCCCTCAACTGGAATACACACCATCTAGTTAGTCCTGCGTGCCTATGGGCATGGCAAGCCACATATGCGGGCTCTTGGTCCAATCACTGAGAGGCGTTACTTGAATAAGGTACTCACGCTGAGGGTCACAATGTGTGTTTGTGCCCAAGGCGGCCCTCACACATGGGCGTGGCCTCATGGGCCATGCCGTTTTCTCCTACACTGAAGGTTTGACTCACTGCCAGCAGCAAGGTTTCTTGCCATGGGGAAGGAGGGGTTCTGACTTGTGCATCAGTTTCCCCCCTGTGCAGGGATTGGAGATAAGGTCTAGGTTCTGATGACTGAAAACCCAGGTTGGGAATGGATGGTGGCCTAAGGCAGTGGCGGGTCCAATGTGCTGGGTGTGCAGCCAGCTGTGTCGGTGTCTGTTGGAAGGTCTGGGCTCAGGCTATTTGCGACAGAGCATCAGTGTTTAAGGTAGCCTATGCAATTGGGGTGTTGCCGAGGGCCAAGCAGTTTGATCCTCATTTGGGGTTTCTGGGCAGCACCATAGACAAAGTTTTTCTCCTGGGAGGCAGGCGGAGTGCTTCATTGTGGCCCCAGAATTCCCAGAAGGGAGGGTTTGTGGGCCAGGAGTGTGAGGACGGAAGTCTAGGAACACAAGCTAAAGTGAGGATTGGAGCCAAGGGCAGAGCAGGCCCACTAGGCAGAGGCTGAATCAAAATCTCCTGCATCTGAAGTCAGGCTGAGGATCAGACGTTGGCTGAGGCTGGAGCATGTGTCCATGATGGCACCTTCATGAAGCGGGGGCCTCATGAGGCCAAGGAAGTTTTCCCACGCTGAGATTGGAGATTGCCCCAAACCACCAGGTTTCCTTCTGTGGGACATTTGAGTCCTGTTGCATGGCTCCAGGACATACCATACGGAAGGACTGGAGAGCACGGTTCGAAGGATGGATCCCTGTACAGCATGCCTCGCATTCCCATTGGCCATTAGCCACAAGATATGTTTGATCTGCTGCCTCTGGGGCACGCTAACCAGGGGGCTGAGTTGAAATGGCCTCTCCTGAGGATGCGTCATAATGTGCGTTTGGGTCCATGGAAACCTTGGAATGTGCTGGTTGTTCAGTGGCCCTGCGGAACTCTCCTACCTGAAGGGTTTGATACATCCCCAGTAAGTAAGCTCCCCATGTGGAGGCGAGAGAGGTTTGGTTTGGTGCCTCAGAAAAGCCCCGTGTGCTGGTCTACGAAAACAGACCTCTGAGGACGGACACATGGATACCAGAGCTAAGGTTCAGATTAGGGCCTGGGGGCCTGTCCATTTCAACCTTCTGTCTCTGGGGACACTGTCTGAGAGTCTAAGTGGAGATAGTTGCTCCGCTGGTGTCAGAGAGCCCCTCTTAGTCCAGGGTGGCCTACACTATTGATGGCCTCAGGGGCCTTGGAGCTTTTCCCTAACCTGTAGGGTTGTGGTCAATGGATTGGGCACAATTTCCTTGGAGAGGGCAGGCACAATCTTTCGCTGTGGCTCCAGAGGCCCTAGCCTGGCGGTTGTGTGGGTCCAGGCTGAGGGCACAGAAGTCTGAAAACACAAACTCAGCTTATGAGTGGCGCCTAGGGTATGGCAGGCCGGATGTACAGCCCGAGAGGGAGCTCCTGGGCCTCTGAAACAAGGGCGAGTGGGAGGCGTTCCTTCAGGCTTTTGTCTCTGGATGTTGTGTCCGAGATAGCCGTGGATTGGAGGGGTGGCCTCAGGGACTGTGGACGAGTATCCCTCTCTGGGGATTTGTCCCAGCTCCCAAGAGTTTGGGGTCATTTTGTGGGAAGGGTGGAAAAGTGTTGTCTGGCTCACGTGTCTCTCCAAGAAAGGGATTCCAGAGCAGAGCCCCAGGTACGGGCGGGGCGACTGGAAAACTCAAACACTGGTGAGGATTGGGTGCATAGGGGCTTGGCAAGCCCCATATGCGGGCTCTTGGCCCAGGCCCTGACAGGCCTTTCTTTGACATGGGGCTCATGCTGAGGGTCAGAGTGTGAATTTGTGCCCAAGCAGCACTCAAGTTTGGGCGTGGCATCAGGGACCAGGAAGGTTTCTCCCACCCTGAAGGTGTGACTCCATGCCAAGCAAGCTTTACAGCCACGGGGAAGGAGGAGTTCTGTGTTGTGCTTGCGATACCCAGCTGTGTGGAGAATTGATATAATGTCTAGGTTCAGATATCTGAAAACCAAGTTTAGGAAGAGGTGATGGCATAAGACCATGGCGTGTCCGAAGTGCTGGGTGTGCGGCCAGCTGTCTCCTTGTCTGTCTGGACGTCTGGCTTCAGGCTGTGTCAGACAGAGCATGAGTGCCCAGAGCAGCCTATCCAGTTCGGGTACCGTCGAGGCCCGAGCAGGTTGATCCTCATCTGGGTTTTCTGGAGAGAGCCCCACAGGGAAACGTTTTTCTTCCCTTGGGCAGACCCTGGGCTGGGTTGTGGTTCTGGAGTTCCTAGTCCGGAGGGCTTGTTTGCCAGGAGTGTGAGGAAGGAAGTCTGAAAACACAAGCTAGCGTGAGGTTTGGGACCGATGGCACGGCAGGCCCACTCTGAGAGGCTGAATCGAGATCTCCTGCACTGAGGTCATTTCAACTCTGAGACGTGCCTCAGGCTAGAGTTTTTGTCCAGCATGGCCTCTTCCTGAATGGTGTGGGGGCCTCATGAGGCCAGGAAGGTTTGCCTACGATGGGATTTGTGAACTACTCCAAACCTCAAGGTTTCCTTCTGCACGAAAGTCGAGTGCTATTGGATGGTTCCAGGAGGCCCCATACGGAAAGACTCGAGAGCAGGTGTCTAAGCATGGATGCCTGGGAACGCCACCTCATATTCCCACTCTTTAGTCAGGACAAGGCAGGCTCAATCTGCGGGCTCCTGGGTGAGCTACCCAGAGGGGAGAGTTGAAATGGACTCTCCTGAAGATGAGTCCTACTGTGGCTTGGTGGCCTGGGAGACCTTGGAATGTGGAGGTGGCTCAGGGACTCTGCAGGATTCTCCAACCTGAGGTGTTTGACACGGCTCCAACAAGGAAGCTTCCCATGTGGAGACGAGAGAAGTTCTGTTCAGTGCCTCAGGAAAGCCCCATATCCTGTTCTTCGAACCAAAGCCTCTGAGGAGTGACACCTGGAAAACAAAGCAAGAGTTGAGATTAGGGCCTAAGGGCCTGTCCGGCTCAACCTTCTATCTCTGTTGACATCTGTGTGCATGCTTTCATGGAGGTAGCAGCTCAGCTTGTGTCCGAAGGCCCCTGTGTGTGCAGGGAGGCTCCCGGTAATGGTATGTCCTCGGGGGCCTTGAGGTTTCTCATATTCTGGAGGTGTGTGGCCAAAGGAATGGACAGAGTTTCCCAGGAGAGAGCAGGCATGGTCCTGTGGTATGGCTCCAGAGGACCCAGCCTAGAGGCTGTGTTTGCCAGGGCTGTGGGGACAGATGTCTGAAAAAGCAAACTTGGCTCAGGTAGGGGCCAAGGTAATGGCAGGCCTGATCTCCAGTCCGAGAGGGGAGATCCTCTGGATATCAAAGGAGGGCAAGTGGGAGGCAGTCGCTCAGGCTTTTGTCTCTGGGTGTTGCGTTCACAGTGGCCGTTCAGGGTAGGGGTTGCTTCAGGGGCCGAGGAAGAGCCTTCCTCTCGGGGGATTGTCCAAGCTCCCAAGTGTTTGGGTTCATTCTGTGGGAAGGGAAGAGTACTGTTTTCTGCCACAGGGGACCCCCCAGGAGAGGGACTCTAGAGCACAGCAGTGGGTTCCCTCAACTGGAATACACACCATCTAGTTAGTCCTGCGTGCCTATGGGCATGGCAAGCCACATATGCGGGCTCTTGGTCCAATCACTGAGAGGCGTTACTTGAATAAGGTACTCACGCTGAGGGTCACAATGTGTGTTTGTGCCCAAGGCGGCCCTCACACATGGGCGTGGCCTCATGGGCCATGCCGTTTTCTCCTACACTGAAGGTTTGACTCACTGCCAGCAGCAAGGTTTCTTGCCATGGGGAAGGAGGGGTTCTGACTTGTGCATCAGGTTCCCCCCTGTGCAGGGATTGGAGATAAGGTCTAGGTTCTGATGACTGAAAACCCAGGTTGGGAATGGATGGTGGCCTAAGGCAGTGGCGGGTCCAATGTGCTGGGTGTGCAGCCAGCTGTGTCGGTGTCTGTTGGAAGGTCTGGGCTCAGGCTATTTGCGACAGAGCATCAGTGTTTAAGGTAGCCTATGCAATTGGGGTGTTGCCGAGGGCCAAGCAGTTTGATCCTAATTTGGGGTTTCTGGGCAGCACCATAGACAAAGTTTTTCTCCTGGGAGGCAGGCGGAGTGCTTCATTGTGGCCCCAGAATTCCCAGAAGGGAGGGTTTGTGGGCCAAGAGTGTGAGGACGGAAGTCTAGGAACACAAGCTAAAGTGAGGATTGGAGCCAAGGGCAGAGCAGGCCCACTAGGCAGAGGCTGAATCAAAATCTCCTGCATCTGAAGTCAGGCTGAGGATCAGACGTTGGCTGAGGCTGGAGTATGTGTCCATGATGGCACCTTCATGAAGCGGGGGCCTCATGAGGCCAAGGAAGTTTTCCCACGCTGAGATTGGAGGTTGCCCCAAACCACCAGGTTTCCTTCTGTGGGACATTCGAGTCCTGTTGCATGGCTCCAGGACATACCATACGGAAGGACTGGAGAGCACGGTTCGAAGGATGGATCCCTGTACAGCATGCCTCGCATTCCCATTGGCCATTAGCCACAAGATATGTTTGATCTGCTGCCCCTGGGGCACGCTAACCAGGGGGCTGAGTTGAAATGGCCTCTCCTGAGGATGCGTCATAATGTGCGTTTGGGTCCATGGAAACCTTGGAATGTGCTGGTTGTTCAGTGGCCCTGCGGAACTCTCCTACCTGAAGGGTTTGATACATCCCCAGTAAGTAAGCTCCCCATGTGGAGGCGAGAGAGGTTTGGTTTGGTGCCTCAGAAAAGCCCCGTGTGCTGGTCTACGAAAACAGACCTCTGAGGACGGACACATGGAAACCAGAGCTAAGGTTCAGATTAGGGCCTGGGGGCCTGTCCATTTCAACCTTCTGTCTCTGGGGACACTGTCTGAGAGTCTAAGTGGAGATAGTTGCTCCGCTGGTGTCAGAGAGCCCCTCTTAGTCCAGGGTGGCCTACACTATTGATGGCCTCAGGGGCCTTGGAGCTTTTCCCTAACCTGTAGGGTTGTGGTCAATGGATTGGGCACAATTTCCTTGGAGAGGGCAGGCACAATCTTTCGCTGTGGCTCCAGAGGCCCTAGCCTGGCGGTTGTGTGGGTCCAGGCTGAGGGCACAGAAGTCTGAAAACACAAACTCAGCTTATGAGTGGCGCCTAGGGTATGGCAGGCCGGATGTACAGCCCGAGAGGGAGCTCCTGGGCCTCTGAAACAAGGGCGAGTGGGAGGCGTTCCTTCAGGCTTTTGTCTCTGGATGTTGTGTCCGAGATAGCCGTGGATTGGAGGGGTGGCCTCAGGGACTGTGGACGAGTATCCCTCTCTGGGGATTTGTCCCAGCTCCCAAGAGTTTGGGGTCATTTTGTGGGAAGGGTGGAAAAGTGTTGTCTGGCTCACGTGTCTCTCCAAGAAAGGGATTCCAGAGCAGAGCCCCAGGTACGGGCGGGGCGACTGGAAAACTCAAACACTGGTGAGGATTGGGTGCATAGGGGCTTGGCAAGCCCCATATGCGGGCTCTTGGCCCAGGCCCTGACAGGCCTTTCTTTGACATGGGGCTCATGCTGAGGGTCAGAGTGTGAATTTGTGCCCAAGCAGCACTCAAGTTTGGGCGTGGCATCAGGGACCAGGAAGGTTTCTCCCACCCTGAAGGTGTGACTCCATGCCAAGCAAGCTTTACAGCCACGGGGAAGGAGGAGTTCTGTGTTGTGCTTGCGATACCCAGCTGTGTGGAGAATTGATATAATGTCTAGGTTCAGATATCTGAAAACCAAGTTTAGGAAGAGGTGATGGCATAAGACCATGGCGTGTCCGAAGTGCTGGGTGTGCGGCCAGCTGTCTCCTTGTCTGTCTGGACGTCTGGCTTCAGGCTGTGTCAGACAGAGCATGAGTGCCCAGAGCAGCCTATCCAGTTCGGGTACCGTCGAGGCCCGAGCAGGTTGATCCTCATCTGGGTTTTCTGGAGAGAGCCCCACAGGGAAACGTTTTTCTTCCCTTGGGCAGACCCTGGGCTGGGTTGTGGTTCTGGAGTTCCTAGTCCGGAGGGCTTGTTTGCCAGGAGTGTGAGGAAGGAAGTCTGAAAACACAAGCTAGCGTGAGGTTTGGGACCGATGGCACGGCAGGCCCACTCTGAGTGGCTGAATCGAGATCTCCTGCACTGAGGTCATTTCAACTCTGAGACGTGCCTCAGGCTAGAGTTTTTGTCCAGCATGGCCTCTTCCTGAATGGTGTGGGGGCCTCATGAGGCCAGGAAAATTTGCCTACGATGGGATTTGTGAACTACTCCAAACCTCAAGGTTTCCTTCTGCACGAAAGTCGAGTGCTATTGGATGGTTCCAGGAGGCCCCATACGGAAAGACTCGAGAGCAGGTGTCTAAGCATGGATGCCTGGGAACGCCACCTCATATTCCCACTCTTTAGTCAGGACAAGGCAGGCTCAATCTGCGGGCTCCTGGGTGAGCTACCCAGAGGGGAGAGTTGAAATGGACTCTCCTGAAGATGAGTCCTACTGTGGCTTGGTGGCCTGGGAGACCTTGGAATGTGGAGGTGGCTCAGGGACTCTGCAGGATTCTCCAACCTGAGGTGTTTGACACGGCTCCAACAAGGAAGCTTCCCATGTGGAGACGAGAGAAGTTCTGTTCAGTGCCTCAGGAAAGCCCCATATCCTGTTCTTCGAACCAAAGCCTCTGAGGAGTGACACCTGGAAAACAAAGCAAGAGTTGAGATTAGGGCCTAAGGGCCTGTCGGGCTCAACCTTCTATCTCTGTTGACATCGGTGTGCATGCCTTCATGGAGGTAGCAGCTCCGCTTGTGTCCGAAGGCCCCTGTGTGTGCAGGGAGGCTCCCGGTAATGGTATGTCCTCGGGGGCCTTGAGGTTTCTCATATTCTGGAGGTGTGTGGCCAAAGGAATGGACAGAGTTTCCCAGGAGAGAGCAGGCATGGTCCTGTGGTATGGCTCCAGAGGACCCAGCCTAGAGGCTGTGTTTGCCAGGGCTGTGGGGACAGATGTCTGAAAAAGCAAACTTGGCTCAGGTAGGGGCCAAGGTAATGGCAGGCCTGATCTCCAGTCCGAGAGGGGAGATCCTCTGGATATCAAAGGAGGGCAAGTGGGAGGCAGTCGCTCAGGCTTTTGTCTCTGGGTGTTGCGTTCACAGTGGCCGTTCAGGGTAGGGGTTGCTTCAGGGGCCGAGGAAGAGCCTTCCTCTCGGGGGATTGTCCAAGCTCCCAAGTGTTTGGGTTCATTCTGTGGGAAGGGAAGAGTACTGTTTTCTGCCACAGGGGACCCCCCAGGAGAGGGACTCTAGAGCACAGCAGTGGGTTCCCTCAACTGGAATACACACCATCTAGTTAGTCCTGCGTGCCTATGGGCATGGCAAGCCACATATGCGGGCTCTTGGTCCAATCACTGAGAGGCGTTACTTGAATAAGGTACTCACGCTGAGGGTCACAATGTGTGTTTGTGCCCAAGGCGGCCCTCACACATGGGCGTGGCCTCATGGGCCATGCCGTTTTCTCCTACACTGAAGGTTTGACTCACTGCCAGCAGCAAGGTTTCTTGCCATGGGGAAGGAGGGGTTCTGACTTGTGCATCAGGTTCCCCCCTGTGCAGGGATTGGAGATAAGGTCTAGGTTCTGATGACTGAAAACCCAGGTTGGGAATGGATGGTGGCCTAAGGCAGTGGCGGGTCCAATGTGCTGGGTGTGCAGCCAGCTGTGTCGGTGTCTGTTGGAAGGTCTGGGCTCAGGCTATTTGCGACAGAGCATCAGTGTTTAAGGTAGCCTATGCAATTGGGGTGTTGCCGAGGGCCAAGCAGTTTGATCCTCATTTGGGGTTTCTGGGCAGCACCATAGACAAAGTTTTTCTCCTGGGAGGCAGGCGGAGTGCTTCATTGTGGCCCCAGAATTCCCAGAAGGGAGGGTTTGTGGGCCAAGAGTGTGAGGACGGAAGTCTAGGAACACAAGCTAAAGTGAGGATTGGAGCCAAGGGCAGAGCAGGCCCACTAGGCAGAGGCTGAATCAAAATCTCCTGCATCTGAAGTCAGGCTGAGGATCAGACGTTGGCTGAGGCTGGAGTATGTGTCCATGATGGCACCTTCATGAAGCGGGGGCCTCATGAGGCCAAGGAAGTTTTCCCACGCTGAGATTGGAGGTTGCCCCAAACCACCAGGTTTCCTTCTGTGGGACATTCGAGTCCTGTTGCATGGCTCCAGGACATACCATACGGAAGGACTGGAGAGCACGGTTCGAAGGATGGATCCCTGTACAGCATGCCTCGCATTCCCATTGGCCATTAGCCACAAGATATGTTTGATCTGCTGCCTCTGGGGCACGCTAACCAGGGGGCTGAGTTGAAATGGCCTCTCCTGAGGATGCGTCATAATGTGCGTTTGGGTCCATGGAAACCTTGGAATGTGCTGGTTGTTCAGTGGCCCTGCGGAACTCTCCTACCTGAAGGGTTTGATACATCCCCAGTAAGTAAGCTCCCCATGTGGAGGCGAGAGAGGTTTGGTTTGGTGCCTCAGAAAAGCCCCGTGTGCTGGTCTACGAAAACAGACCTCTGAGGACGGACACATGGAAACCAGAGCTAAGGTTCAGATTAGGGCCTGGGGGCCTGTCCATTTCAACCTTCTGTCTCTGGGGACACTGTCTGAGAGTCTAAGTGGAGATAGTTGCTCCGCTGGTGTCAGAGAGCCCCTCTTAGTCCAGGGTGGCCTACACTATTGATGGCCTCAGGGGCCTTGGAGATTTTCCCTAACCTGTAGGGTTGTGGTCGATGGATTGGGCACAATTTCCTTGGAGAGGGCAGGCACAATCTTTCGCTGTGGCTCCAGAGGCCCTAGCCTGGCGGTTGTGTGGGTCCAGGCTGAGGGCACAGAAGTCTGAAAACACAAACTCAGCTTATGAGTGGCGCCTAGGGTATGGCAGGCCGGATGTACAGCCCGAGAGGGAGCTCCTGGGCCTCTGAAACAAGGGCGAGTGGGAGGCGTTCCTTCAGGCTTTTGTCTCTGGATGTTGTGTCCGAGATAGCCGTGGATTGGAGGGGTGGCCTCAGGGACTGTGGACGAGTATCCCTCTCTGGGGATTTGTCCCAGCTCCCAAGAGTTTGGGGTCATTTTGTGGGAAGGGTGGAAAAGTGTTGTCTGGCTCACGTGTCTCTCCAAGAAAGGGATTCCAGAGCAGAGCCCCAGGTACGGGCGGGGCGACTGGAAAACTCAAACACTGGTGAGGATTGGGTGCATAGGGGCTTGGCAAGCCCCATATGCGGGCTCTTGGCCCAGGCCCTGACAGGCCTTTCTTTGACATGGGGCTCATGCTGAGGGTCAGAGTGTGAATTTGTGCCCAAGCAGCACTCAAGTTTGGGCGTGGCATCAGGGACCAGGAAGGTTTCTCCCACCCTGAAGGTGTGACTCCATGCCAAGCAAGCTTTACAGCCACGGGGAAGGAGGAGTTCTGTGTTGTGCTTGCGATACCCAGCTGTGTGGAGAATTGATATAATGTCTAGGTTCAGATATCTGAAAACCAAGTTTAGGAAGAGGTGATGGCATAAGACCATGGCGTGTCCGAAGTGCTGGGTGTGCGGCCAGCTGTCTCCTTGTCTGTCTGGACGTCTGGCTTCAGGCTGTGTCAGACAGAGCATGAGTGCCCAGAGCAGCCTATCCAGTTCGGGTACCGTCGAGGCCCGAGCAGGTTGATCCTCATCTGGGTTTTCTGGAGAGAGCCCCACAGGGAAACGTTTTTCTTCCCTTGGGCAGACCCTGGGCTGGGTTGTGGTTCTGGAGTTCCTAGTCCGGAGGGCTTGTTTGCCAGGAGTGTGAGGAAGGAAGTCTGAAAACACAAGCTAGCGTGAGGTTTGGGACCGATGGCACGGCAGGCCCACTCTGAGAGGCTGAATCGAGATCTCCTGCACTGAGGTCATTTCAACTCTGAGACGTGCCTCAGGCTAGAGTTTTTGTCCAGCATGGCCTCTTCCTGAATGGTGTGGGGGCCTCATGAGGCCAGGAAGGTTTGCCTACGATGGGATTTGTGAACTACTCCAAACCTCAAGGTTTCCTTCTGCACGAAAGTCGAGTGCTATTGGATGGTTCCAGGAGGCCCCATACGGAAAGACTCGAGAGCAGGTGTCTAAGCATGGATGCCTGGGAACGCCACCTCATTTTCCCACTCTTTAGTCAGGACAAGGCAGGCTCAATCTGCGGGCTCCTGGGTGAGCTACCCAGAGGGGAGAGTTGAAATGGACTCTCCTGAAGATGAGTCCTACTGTGGCTTGGTGGCCTGGGAGACCTTGGAATGTGGAGGTGGCTCAGGGACTCTGCAGGATTCTCCAACCTGAGGTGTTTGACACGGCTCCAACAAGGAAGCTTCCCATGTGGAGACGAGAGAAGTTCTGTTCAGTGCCTCAGGAAAGCCCCATATCCTGTTCTTCGAACCAAAGCCTCTGAGGAGTGACACCTGGAAAACAAAGCAAGAGTTGAGATTAGGGCCTAAGGGCCTGTCCGGTTCAACCTTCTATCTCTGTTGACATCTGTGTGCATGCCTTCATGGAGGTAGCAGCTCCGCTTGTGTCCGAAGGCCCCTGTGTGTGCAGGGAGGCTCCCGGTAATGGTATGTCCTCGGGGGCCTTGAGGTTTCTCATATTCTGGAGGTGTGTGGCCAAAGGAATGGACAGAGTTTCCCAGGAGAGAGCAGGCATGGTCCTGTGGTATGGCTCCAGAGGACCCAGCCTAGAGGCTGTGTTTGCCAGGGCTGTGGGGACAGATGTCTGAAAAAGCAAACTTGGCTCAGGTAGGGGCCAAGGTAATGGCAGGCCTAATCTCCAGTCCGAGAGGGGAGATCCTCTGGATATCAAAGGAGGGCAAGTGGGAGGCAGTCGCTCAGGCTTTTGTCTCTGGGTGTTGCGTTCACAGTGGCCGTTCAGGGTAGGGGTTGCTTCAGGGGCCGAGGAAGAGCCTTCCTCTCGGGGGATTGTCCAAGCTCCCAAGTGTTTGGGTTCATTCTGTGGGAAGGGAAGAGTACTGTTTTCTGCCACAGGGGACCCCCCAGGAGAGGGACTCTAGAGCACAGCAGTGGGTTCCCTCAACTGGAATACACACCATCTAGTTAGTCCTGCGTGCCTATGGGCATGGCAAGCCACATATGCGGGCTCTTGGTCCAATCACTGAGAGGCGTTACTTGAATAAGGTACTCACGCTGAGGGTCACAATGTGTGTTTGTGCCCAAGGCGGCCCTCACACATGGGCGTGGCCTCATGGGCCATGCCGTTTTCTCCTACACTGAAGGTTTGACTCACTGACAGCAGCAAGGTTTCTTGCCATGGGGAAGGAGGGGTTCTGACTTGTGCATCAGGTTCCCCCCTGTGCAGGGATTGGAGATAAGGTCTAGGTTCTGATGACTGAAAACCCAGGTTGGGAATGGATGGTGGCCTAAGGCAGTGGCGGGTCCAATGTGCTGGGTGTGCAGCCAGCTGTGTCGGTGTCTGTTGGAAGGTCTGGGCTCAGGCTATTTGCGACAGAGCATCAGTGTTTAAGGTAGCCTATGCAATTGGGGTGTTGCCGAGGGCCAAGCAGTTTGATCCTAATTTGGGGTTTCTGGGCAGCACCATAGACAAAGTTTTTCTCCTGGGAGGCAGGCGGAGTGCTTCATTGTGGCCCCAGAATTCCCAGAAGGGAGGGTTTGTGGGCCAAGAGTGTGAGGACGGAAGTCTAGGAACACAAGCTAAAGTGAGGATTGGAGCCAAGGGCAGAGCAGGCCCACTAGGCAGAGGCTGAATCAAAATCTCCTGCATCTGAAGTCAGGCTGAGGATCAGACGTTGGCTGAGGCTGGAGTATGTGTCCATGATGGCACCTTCATGAAGCGGGGGCCTCATGAGGCCAAGGAAGTTTTCCCACGCTGAGATTGGAGGTTGCCCCAAACCACCAGGTTTCCTTCTGTGGGACATTCGAGTCCTGTTGCATGGCTCCAGGACATACCATACGGAAGGACTGGAGAGCACGGTTCGAAGGATGGATCCCTGTACAGCATGCCTCGCATTCCCATTGGCCATTAGCCACAAGATATGTTTGATCTGCTGCCCCTGGGGCACGCTAACCAGGGGGCTGAGTTGAAATGGCCTCTCCTGAGGATGCGTCATAATGTGCGTTTGGGTCCATGGAAACCTTGGAATGTGCTGGTTGTTCAGTGGCCCTGCGGAACTCTCCTACCTGAAGGGTTTGATACATCCCCAGTAAGTAAGCTCCCCATGTGGAGGCGAGAGAGGTTTGGTTTGGTGCCTCAGAAAAGCCCCGTGTGCTGGTCTACGAAAACAGACCTCTGAGGACGGACACATGGAAACCAGAGCTAAGGTTCAGATTAGGGCCTGGGGGCCTGTCCATTTCAACCTTCTGTCTCTGGGGACACTGTCTGAGAGTCTAAGTGGAGATAGTTGCTCCGCTGGTGTCAGAGAGCCCCTCTTAGTCCAGGGTGGCCTACACTATTGATGGCCTCAGGGGCCTTGGAGCTTTTCCCTAACCTGTAGGGTTGTGGTCAATGGATTGGGCACAATTTCCTTGGAGAGGGCAGGCACAATCTTTCGCTGTGGCTCCAGAGGCCCTAGCCTGGCGGTTGTGTGGGTCCAGGCTGAGGGCACAGAAGTCTGAAAACACAAACTCAGCTTATGAGTGGCGCCTAGGGTATGGCAGGCCGGATGTACAGCCCGAGAGGGAGCTCCTGGGCCTCTGAAACAAGGGCGAGTGGGAGGCGTTCCTTCAGGCTTTTGTCTCTGGATGTTGTGTCCGAGATAGCCGTGGATTGGAGGGGTGGCCTCAGGGACTGTGGACGAGTATCCCTCTCTGGGGATTTGTCCCAGCTCCCAAGAGTTTGGGGTCATTTTGTGGGAAGGGTGGAAAAGTGTTGTCTGGCTCACGTGTCTCTCCAAGAAAGGGATTCCAGAGCAGAGCCCCAGGTACGGGCGGGGCGACTGGAAAACTCAAACACTGGTGAGGATTGGGTGCATAGGGGCTTGGCAAGCCCCATATGCGGGCTCTTGGCCCAGGCCCTGACAGGCCTTTCTTTGACATGGGGCTCATGCTGAGGGTCAGAGTGTGAATTTGTGCCCAAGCAGCACTCAAGTTTGGGCGTGGCATCAGGGACCAGGAAGGTTTCTCCCACCCTGAAGGTGTGACTCCATGCCAAGCAAGCTTTACAGCCACGGGGAAGGAGGAGTTCTGTGTTGTGCTTGCGATACCCAGCTGTGTGGAGAATTGATATAATGTCTAGGTTCAGATATCTGAAAACCAAGTTTAGGAAGAGGTGATGGCATAAGACCATGGCGTGTCCGAAGTGCTGGGTGTGCGGCCAGCTGTCTCCTTGTCTGTCTGGACGTCTGGCTTCAGGCTGTGTCAGACAGAGCATGAGTGCCCAGAGCAGCCTATCCAGTTCGGGTACCGTCGAGGCCCGAGCAGGTTGATCCTCATCTGGGTTTTCTGGAGAGAGCCCCACAGGGAAACGTTTTTCTTCCCTTGGGCAGACCCTGGGCTGGGTTGTGGTTCTGGAGTTCCTAGTCCGGAGGGCTTGTTTGCCAGGAGTGTGAGGAAGGAAGTCTGAAAACACAAGCTAGCGTGAGGTTTGGGACCGATGGCACGGCAGGCCCACTCTGAGAGGCTGAATCGAGATCTCCTGCACTGAGGTCATTTCAACTCTGAGACGTGCCTCAGGCTAGAGTTTTTGTCCAGCATGGCCTCTTCCTGAATGGTGTGGGGGCCTCATGAGGCCAGGAAGGTTTGCCTACGATGGGATTTGTGAACTACTCCAAACCTCAAGGTTTCCTTCTGCACGAAAGTCGAGTGCTATTGGATGGTTCCAGGAGGCCCCATACGGAAAGACTCGAGAGCAGGTGTCTAAGCATGGATGCCTGGGAACGCCACCTCATATTCCCACTCTTTAGTCAGGACAAGGCAGGCTCAATCTGCGGGCTCCTGGGTGAGCTACCCAGAGGGGAGAGTTGAAATGGACTCTCCTGAAGATGAGTCCTACTGTGGCTTGGTGGCCTGGGAGACCTTGGAATGTGGAGGTGGCTCAGGGACTCTGCAGGATTCTCCAACCTGAGGTGTTTGACACGGCTCCAACAAGGAAGCTTCCCATGTGGAGACGAGAGAAGTTCTGTTCAGTGCCTCAGGAAAGCCCCATATCCTGTTCTTCGAACCAAAGCCTCTGAGGAGTGACACCTGGAAAACAAAGCAAGAGTTGAGATTAGGGCCTAAGGGCCTGTCGGGCTCAACCTTCTATCTCTGTTGACATCGGTGTGCATGCCTTCATGGAGGTAGCAGCTCCGCTTGTGTCCGAAGGCCCCTGTGTGTGCAGGGAGGCTCCCGGTAATGGTATGTCCTCGGGGGCCTTGAGGTTTCTCATATTCTGGAGGTGTGTGGCCAAAGGAATGGACAGAGTTTCCCAGGAGAGAGCAGGCATGGTCCTGTGGTATGGCTCCAGAGGACCCAGCCTAGAGGCTGTGTTTGCCAGGGCTGTGGGGACAGATGTCTGAAAAAGCAAACTTGGCTCAGGTAGGGGCCAAGGTAATGGCAGGCCTGATCTCCAGTCCGAGAGGGGAGATCCTCTGGATATCAAAGGAGGGCAAGTGGGAGGCAGTCGCTCAGGCTTTTGTCTCTGGGTGTTGCGTTCACAGTGGCCGTTCAGGGTAGGGGTTGCTTCAGGGGCCGAGGAAGAGCCTTCCTCTCGGGGGATTGTCCAAGCTCCCAAGTGTTTGGGTTCATTCTGTGGGAAGGGAAGAGTACTGTTTTCTGCCACAGGGGACCCCCCAGGAGAGGGACTCTAGAGCACAGCAGTGGGTTCCCTCAACTGGAATACACACCATCTAGTTAGTCCTGCGTGCCTATGGGCATGGCAAGCCACATATGCGGGCTCTTGGTCCAATCACTGAGAGGCGTTACTTGAATAAGGTACTCACGCTGAGGGTCACAATGTGTGTTTGTGCCCAAGGCGGCCCTCACACATGGGCGTGGCCTCATGGGCCATGCCGTTTTCTCCTACACTGAAGGTTTGACTCACTGCCAGCAGCAAGGTTTCTTGCCATGGGGAAGGAGGGGTTCTGACTTGTGCATCAGGTTCCCCCCTGTGCAGGGATTGGAGATAAGGTCTAGGTTCTGATGACTGAAAACCCAGGTTGGGAATGGATGGTGGCCTAAGGCAGTGGCGGGTCCAATGTGCTGGGTGTGCAGCCAGCTGTGTCGGTGTCTGTTGGAAGGTCTGGGCTCAGGCTATTTGCGACAGAGCATCAGTGTTTAAGGTAGCCTATGCAATTGGGGTGTTGCCGAGGGCCAAGCAGTTTGATCCTCATTTGGGGTTTCTGGGCAGCACCATAGACAAAGTTTTTCTCCTGGGAGGCAGGCGGAGTGCTTCATTGTGGCCCCAGAATTCCCAGAAGGGAGGGTTTGTGGGCCAAGAGTGTGAGGACGGAAGTCTAGGAACACAAGCTAAAGTGAGGATTGGAGCCAAGGGCAGAGCAGGCCCACTAGGCAGAGGCTGAATCAAAATCTCCTGCATCTGAAGTCAGGCTGAGGATCAGACGTTGGCTGAGGCTGGAGTATGTGTCCATGATGGCACCTTCATGAAGCGGGGGCCTCATGAGGCCAAGGAAGTTTTCCCACGCTGAGATTGGAGGTTGCCCCAAACCACCAGGTTTCCTTCTGTGGGACATTCGAGTCCTGTTGCATGGCTCCAGGACATACCATACGGAAGGACTGGAGAGCACGGTTCGAAGGATGGATCCCTGTACAGCATGCCTCGCATTCCCATTGGCCATTAGCCACAAGATATGTTTGATCTGCTGCCTCTGGGGCACGCTAACCAGGGGGCTGAGTTGAAATGGCCTCTCCTGAGGATGCGTCATAATGTGCGTTTGGGTCCATGGAAACCTTGGAATGTGCTGGTTGTTCAGTGGCCCTGCGGAACTCTCCTACCTGAAGGGTTTGATACATCCCCAGTAAGTAAGCTCCCCATGTGGAGGCGAGAGAGGTTTGGTTTGGTGCCTCAGAAAAGCCCCGTGTGCTGGTCTACGAAAACAGACCTCTGAGGACGGACACATGGAAACCAGAGCTAAGGTTCAGATTAGGGCCTGGGGGCCTGTCCATTTCAACCTTCTGTCTCTGGGGACACTGTCTGAGAGTCTAAGTGGAGATAGTTGCTCCGCTGGTGTCAGAGAGCCCCTCTTAGTCCAGGGTGGCCTACACTATTGATGGCCTCAGGGGCCTTGGAGATTTTCCCTAACCTGTAGGGTTGTGGTCGATGGATTGGGCACAATTTCCTTGGAGAGGGCAGGCACAATCTTTCGCTGTGGCTCCAGAGGCCCTAGCCTGGCGGTTGTGTGGGTCCAGGCTGAGGGCACAGAAGTCTGAAAACACAAACTCAGCTTATGAGTGGCGCCTAGGGTATGGCAGGCCGGATGTACAGCCCGAGAGGGAGCTCCTCGGCCTCTGAAACAAGGGCGAGTGGGAGGCGTTCCTTCAGGCTTTTGTCTCTGGATGTTGTGTCCGAGATAGCCGTGGATTGGAGGGGTGGCCTCAGGGACTGTGGACGAGTATCCCTCTCTGGGGATTTGTCCCAGCTCCCAAGAGTTTGGGGTCATTTTGTGGGAAGGGTGGAAAAGTGTTGTCTGGCTCACGTGTCTCTCCAAGAAAGGGATTCCAGAGCAGAGCCCCAGGTACGGGCGGGGCGACTGGAAAACTCAAACACTGGTGAGGATTGGGTGCATAGGGGCTTGGCAAGCCCCATATGCGGGCTCTTGGCCCAGGCCCTGACAGGCCTTTCTTTGACATGGGGCTCATGCTGAGGGTCAGAGTGTGAATTTGTGCCCAAGCAGCACTCAAGTTTGGGCGTGGCATCAGGGACCAGGAAGGTTTCTCCCACCCTGAAGGTGTGACTCCATGCCAAGCAAGCTTTACAGCCACGGGGAAGGAGGAGTTCTGTGTTGTGCTTGCGATACCCAGCTGTGTGGAGAATTGATATAATGTCTAGGTTCAGATATCTGAAAACCAAGTTTAGGAAGAGGTGATGGCATAAGACCATGGCGTGTCCGAAGTGCTGGGTGTGCGGCCAGCTGTCTCCTTGTCTGTCTGGACGTCTGGCTTCAGGCTGTGTCAGACAGAGCATGAGTGCCCAGAGCAGCCTATCCAGTTCGGGTACCGTCGAGGCCCGAGCAGGTTGATCCTCATCTGGGTTTTCTGGAGAGAGCCCCACAGGGAAACGTTTTTCTTCCCTTGGGCAGACCCTGGGCTGGGTTGTGGTTCTGGAGTTCCTAGTCCGGAGGGCTTGTTTGCCAGGAGTGTGAGGAAGGAAGTCTGAAAACACAAGCTAGCGTGAGGTTTGGGACCGATGGCACGGCAGGCCCACTCTGAGAGGCTGAATCGAGATCTCCTGCACTGAGGTCATTTCAACTCTGAGACGTGCCTCAGGCTAGAGTTTTTGTCCAGCATGGCCTCTTCCTGAATGGTGTGGGGGCCTCATGAGGCCAGGAAGGTTTGCCTACGATGGGATTTGTGAACTACTCCAAACCTCAAGGTTTCCTTCTGCACGAAAGTCGAGTGCTATTGGATGGTTCCAGGAGGCCCCATACGGAAAGACTCGAGAGCAGGTGTCTAAGCATGGATGCCTGGGAACGCCACCTCATTTTCCCACTCTTTAGTCAGGACAAGGCAGGCTCAATCTGCGGGCTCCTGGGTGAGCTACCCAGAGGGGAGAGTTGAAATGGACTCTCCTGAAGATGAGTCCTACTGTGGCTTGGTGGCCTGGGAGACCTTGGAATGTGGAGGTGGCTCAGGGACTCTGCAGGATTCTCCAACCTGAGGTGTTTGACACGGCTCCAACAAGGAAGCTTCCCATGTGGAGACGAGAGAAGTTCTGTTCAGTGCCTCAGGAAAGCCCCATATCCTGTTCTTCGAACCAAAGCCTCTGAGGAGTGACACCTGGAAAACAAAGCAAGAGTTGAGATTAGGGCCTAAGGGCCTGTCCGGTTCAACCTTCTATCTCTGTTGACATCTGTGTGCATGCCTTCATGGAGGTAGCAGCTCCGCTTGTGTCCGAAGGCCCCTGTGTGTGCAGGGAGGCTCCCGGTAATGGTATGTCCTCGGGGGCCTTGAGGTTTCTCATATTCTGGAGGTGTGTGGCCAAAGGAATGGACAGAGTTTCCCAGGAGAGAGCAGGCATGGTCCTGTGGTATGGCTCCAGAGGACCCAGCCTAGAGGCTGTGTTTGCCAGGGCTGTGGGGACAGATGTCTGAAAAAGCAAACTTGGCTCAGGTAGGGGCCAAGGTAATGGCAGGCCTGATCTCCAGTCCGAGAGGGGAGATCCTCTGGATATCAAAGGAGGGCAAGTGGGAGGCAGTCGCTCAGGCTTTTGTCTCTGGGTGTTGCGTTCACAGTGGCCGTTCAGGGTAGGGGTTGCTTCAGGGGCCGAGGAAGAGCCTTCCTCTCGGGGGATTGTCCAAGCTCCCAAGTGTTTGGGTTCATTCTGTGGGAAGGGAAGAGTACTGTTTTCTGCCACAGGGGACCCCCCAGGAGAGGGACTCTAGAGCACAGCAGTGGGTTCCCTCAACTGGAATACACACCATCTAGTTAGTCCTGCGTGCCTATGGGCATGGCAAGCCACATATGCGGGCTCTTGGTCCAATCACTGAGAGGCGTTACTTGAATAAGGTACTCACGCTGAGGGTCACAATGTGTGTTTGTGCCCAAGGCGGCCCTCACACATGGGCGTGGCCTCATGGGCCATGCCGTTTTCTCCTACACTGAAGGTTTGACTCACTGACAGCAGCAAGGTTTCTTGCCATGGGGAAGGAGGGGTTCTGACTTGTGCATCAGGTTCCCCCCTGTGCAGGGATTGGAGATAAGGTCTAGGTTCTGATGACTGAAAACCCAGGTTGGGAATGGATGGTGGCCTAAGGCAGTGGCGGGTCCAATGTGCTGGGTGTGCAGCCAGCTGTGTCGGTGTCTGTTGGAAGGTCTGGGCTCAGGCTATTTGCGACAGAGCATCAGTGTTTAAGGTAGCCTATGGAATTGGGGTGTTGCCGAGGGCCAAGCAGTTTGATCCTCATTTGGGGTTTCTGGGCAGCACCATAGACAAAGTTTTTCTCCTGGGAGGCAGGCGGAGTGCTTCATTGTGGCCCCAGAATTCCCAGAAGGGAGGGTTTGTGGGCCAAGAGTGTGAGGACGGAAGTCTAGGAACACAAGCTAAAGTGAGGATTGGAGCCAAGGGCAGAGCAGGCCCACTAGGCAGAGGCTGAATCAAAATCTCCTGCATCTGAAGTCAGGCTGAGGATCAGACGTTGGCTGAGGCTGGAGTATGTGTCCATGATGGCACCTTCATGAAGCGGGGGCCTCATGAGGCCAAGGAAGTTTTCCCACGCTGAGATTGGAGGTTGCCCCAAACCACCAGGTTTCCTTCTGTGGGACATTCGAGTCCTGTTGCATGGCTCCAGGACATACCATACGGAAGGACTGGAGAGCACGGTTCGAAGGATGGATCCCTGTACAGCATGCCTCGCATTCCCATTGGCCATTAGCCACAAGATATGTTTGATCTGCTGCCTCTGGGGCACGCTAACCAGGGGGCTGAGTTGAAATGGCCTCTCCTGAGGATGCGTCATAATGTGCGTTTGGGTCCATGGAAACCTTGGAATGTGCTGGTTGTTCAGTGGCCCTGCGGAACTCTCCTACCTGAAGGGTTTGATACATCCCCAGTAAGTAAGCTCCCCATGTGGAGGCGAGAGAGGTTTGGTTTGGTGCCTCAGAAAAGCCCCGTGTGCTGGTCTACGAAAACAGACCTCTGAGGACGGACACATGGAAACCAGAGATAAGGTTCAGATTAGGGCCTGGGGTCCTGTCCATTTCAACCTTCTGTCTCTGGGGACACTGTCTGAGAGTCTAAGTGGAGATAGTTGCTCCGCTGGTGTCAGAGAGCCCCTCTTGGTCCAGGGTGGCCTACACTATTGATGGCCTCAGGGGCCTTGGAGCTTTTCCCTAACCTGTAGGGTTGTGGTCAATGGATTGGGCACAATTTCCTTGGAGAGGGCAGGCACAATCTTTCGCTGTGGCTCCAGAGGCCCTAGCCTGGCGGTTGTGTGGGTCCAGGCTGAGGGCACAGAAGTCTGAAAACACAAACTCAGCTTATGAGTGGCGCCTAGGGTATGGCAGGCCGGATGTACAGCCCGAGAGGGAGCTCCTCGGCCTCTGAAACAAGGGCGAGTGGGAGGCGTTCCTTCAGGCTTTTGTCTCTGGATGTTGTGTCCGAGATAGCCGTGGATTGGAGGGGTGGCCTCAGGGACTGTGGATGAGTATCCCTCTCTGGGGATTTGTCCCAGCTCCCAAGAGTTTGGGGTCATTTTGTGGGAAGGGTGGAAAAGTGTTGTCTGGCTCACGTGTCTCTCCAAGAAAGGGATTCCAGAGCAGAGCCCCAGGTACGGGCGGGGCGACTGGAAAACTCAAACACTGGTGAGGATTGGGTGCATAGGGGCTTGGCAAGCCCCATATGCGGGCTCTTGGCCCATGCCCTGACAGGCCTTTCTTTGACATGGGGCTCATGCTGAGGGTCAGAGTGTGAATTTGTGCCCAAGCAGCACTCAAGTTTGGGCGTGGCATCAGGGACCAGGAAGGTTTCTCCCACCCTGAAGGTGTGACTCCATGCCAAGCAAGCTTTACAGCCACGGGGAAGGAGGAGTTCTGTGTTGTGCTTGCGATACCCAGCTGTGTGGAGAATTGATATAATGTCTAGGTTCAGATATCTGAAAACCAAGTTTAGGAAGAGGTGATGGCATAAGACCATGGCGTGTCCGAAGTGCTGGGTGTGCGGCCAGCTGTCTCCTTGTCTATCTGGACGTCTGGCTTCAGGCTGTGTCAGACAGAGCATGAGTGCCCAGAGCAGCCTATCCAGTTCGGGTACCGTCGAGGCCCGAGCAGGTTGATCCTCATCTGGGTTTTCTGGAGAGAGCCCCACAGGGAAACGTTTTTCTTCCCTTGGGCAGACCCTGGGCTGGGTTGTGGTTCTGGAGTTCCTAGTCCGGAGGGCTTGTTTGCCAGGAGTGTGAGGAAGGAAGTCTGAAAACACAAGCTAGCGTGAGGTTTGGGACCGATGGCAAGGCAGGCCCACTCTGAGTGGCTGAATCGAGATCTCCTGCACTGAGGTCATTTCAAATCTGAGACGTGCCTCAGGCTAGAGTTTTTGTCCAGCATGGCCTCTTCCTGAATGGTGTGGGGGCCTCATGAGGCCAGGAAGGTTTGCCTACGATGCGATTTGTGAACTACTCCAAACCTCAAGGTTTCCTTCTGCACGAAAGTCGAGTGCTATTGGATGGTTCCAGGAGGCCCCATACGGAAAGACTCGAGAGCAGGTGTCTAAGCATGGATGCCTGGGAACGCCACCTCATATTCCCACTCTTTAGTCAGGACAAGGCAGGCTCAATCTGCGGGCTCCTGGGTGAGCTACCCAGAGGGGAGAGTTGAAATGGACTCTCCTGAAGATGAGTCCTACTGTGGCTTGGTGGCCTGGGAGACCTTGGAATGTGGAGGTGGCTCAGGGACTCTGCAGGATTCTCCAACCTGAGGTGTTTGACACGGCTCCAACAAGGAAGCTTCCCATGTGGAGACGAGAGAAGTTCTGTTCAGTGCCTCAGGAAAGCCCCATATCCTGTTCTTCGAACCAAAGCCTCTGAGGAGTGACACCTGGAAAACAAAGCAAGAGTTGAGATTAGGGCCTAAGGGCCTGTCCGGCTCAACCTTCTATCTCTGTTGACATCTGTGTGCATGCCTTCATGGAGGTAGCAGCTCCGCTTGTGTCCGAAGGCCCCTGTGTGTGCAGGGAGGCTCCCGGTAATGGTATGTCCTCGGGGGCCTTGAGGTTTCTCATATTCTGGAGGTGTGTGGCCAAAGGAATGGACAGAGTTTCCCAGGAGAGAGCAGGCATGGTCCTGTGGTATGGCTCCAGAGGACCCAGCCTAGAGGCTGTGTTTGCCAGGGCTGTGGGGACAGATGTCTGAAAAAGCAAACTTGGCTCAGGTAGGGGCCAAGGTAATGGCAGGCCTGATCTCCAGTCCGAGAGGGGAGATCCTCTGGATATCAAAGGAGGGCAAGTGGGAGGCAGTCGCTCAGGCTTTTGTCTCTGGGTGTTGCGTTCACAGTGGCCGTTCAGGGTAGGGGTTGCTTCAGGGGCCGAGGAAGAGCCTTCCTCTCGGGGGATTGTCCAAGCTCCCAAGTGTTTGGGTTCATTCTGTGGGAAGGGAAGAGTACTGTTTTCTGCCACAGGGGACCCCCCAGGAGAGGGACTCTAGAGCACAGCAGTGGGTTCCCTCAACTGGAATACACACCATCTAGTTAGTCCTGCGTGCCTATGGGCATGGCAAGCCACATATGCGGGCTCTTGGTCCAATCACTGAGAGGCGTTACTTGAATAAGGTACTCACGCTGAGGGTCACAATGTGTGTTTGTGCCCAAGGCGGCCCTCACACATGGGCGTGGCCTCATGGGCCATGCCGTCTTCTCCTACACTGAAGGTTTGACTCACTGCCAGCAGCAAGGTTTCTTGCCATGGGGAAGGAGGGGTTCTGACTTGTGCATCAGGTTCCCCCCTGTGCAGGGATTGGAGATAAGGTCTAGGTTCTGATGACTGAAAACCCAGGTTGGGAATGGATGGTGGCCTAAGGCAGTGGCGGGTCCAATGTGCTGGGTGTGCAGCCAGCTGTGTCGGTGTCTGTTGGAAGGTCTGGGCTCAGGCTATTTGCGACAGAGCATCAGTGTTTAAGGTAGCCTATGCAATTGGGGTGTTGCCGAGGGCCAAGCAGTTTGATCCTCATTTGGGGTTTCTGGGCAGCACCATAGACAAAGTTTTTCTCCTGGGAGGCAGGCGGAGTGCTTCATTGTGGCCCCAGAATTCCCAGAAGGGAGGGTTTGTGGGCCAGGAGTGTGAGGACGGAAGTCTAGGAACACAAGCTAAAGTGAGGATTGGAGCCAAGGGCAGAGCAGGCCCACTAGGCAGAGGCTGAATCAAAATCTCCTGCATCTGAAGTCAGGCTGAGGATCAGACGTTGGCTGAGGCTGGAGTATGTGTCCATGATGGCACCTTCATGAAGCGGGGGCCTCATGAGGCCAAGGAAGTTTTCCCACGCTGAGATTGGAGGTTGCCCCAAACCACCAGGTTTCCTTCTGTGGGACATTCGAGTCCTGTTGCATGGCTCCAGGACATACCATACGGAAGGACTGGAGAGCACGGTTCGAAGGATGGATCCCTGTACAGCATGCCTCGCATTCCCATTGGCCATTAGCCACAAGATATGTTTGATCTGCTGCCTCTGGGGCACGCTAACCAGGGGGCTGAGTTGAAATGGCCTCTCCTGAGGATGCGTCATAATGTGCGTTTGGGTCCATGGAAACCTTGGAATGTGCTGGTTGTTCAGTGGCCCTGCGGAACTCTCCTACCTGAAGGGTTTGATACATCCCCAGTAAGTAAGCTCCCCATGTGGAGGCGAGAGAGGTTTGGTTTGGTGCCTCAGAAAAGCCCCGTGTGCTGGTCTACGAAAACAGACCTCTGAGGACGGACACATGGAAACCAGAGCTAAGGTTCAGATTAGGGCCTGGGGGCCTGTCCATTTCAACCTTCTGTCTCTGGGGACACTGTCTGAGAGTCTAAGTGGAGATAGTTGCTCCGCTGGTGTCAGAGAGCCCCTCTTAGTCCAGGGTGGCCTACACTATTGATGGCCTCAGGGGCCTTGGAGCTTTTCCCTAACCTGTAGGGTTGTGGTCAATGGATTGGGCACAATTTCCTTGGAGAGGGCAGGCACAATCTTTCGCTGTGGCTCCAGAGGCCCTAGCCTGGCGGTTGTGTGGGTCCAGGCTGAGGGCACAGAAGTCTGAAAACACAAACTCAGCTTATGAGTGGCGCCTAGGGTATGGCAGGCCGGATGTACAGCCCGAGACGGAGCTCCTCGGCCTCTGAAACAAGGGCGAGTGGGAGGCGTTCCTTCAGGCTTTTGTCTCTGGATGTTGTGTCCGAGATAGCCGTGGATTGGAGGGGTGGCCTCAGGGACTGTGGACGAGTATCGCTCTCTGGGGATTTGTCCCAGCTCCCAAGAGTTTGGGGTCATTTTGTGGGAAGGGTTGAGTCGTGTTGTCTGGCTCACGTGTCTCTCCAAGAAAGGGATTCCAGAGCAGAGCCCCAGGAACGGGCGGGGCGACTGGAAAACTCAAACACTGGTGAGGATTGGGTGCATAGGGGCTTGGCAAGCCCCATATGCGGGCTCTTGGCCCAGGCCCTGACAGGCCTTTCTTTGACATGGGGCTCATGCTGAGGGTCAGAGTGTGAATTTGTGCCCAAGCAGCACTCAAGTTTGGGCGTGGCATCAGGGACCAGGAAGGTTTCTCCCACCCTGAAGGTGTGACTCCATGCCAAGCAAGCTTTACAGCCACGGGGAAGGAGGAGTTCTGTGTTGTGCTTGCGATACCCAGCTGTGTGGAGAATTGATATAATGTCTAGGTTCAGATATCTGAAAACCAAGGTTAGGAAGAGGTGACGGCATAAGACCATGGCGTGTCCGAAGTGCTGGGTGTGCGGCCAGCTGTCTCCTTGTCTGTCTGGACGTCTGGCTTCAGGCTGTGTCAGACAGAGCATGAGTGCCCAGAGCAGCCTATCCAGTTCGGGTACCGTCGAGGCCCGAGCAGGTTGATCCTCATCTGGGTTTTCTGGAGAGAGCCCCACAGGGAAACGTTTTTCTTCCCTTGGGCAGACCCTGGCCTGGGTTGTGGTTCTGGAGTTCCTAGTCCGGAGGGCTTGTTTGCCAGGAGGGTGAGGAAGGAAGTCTGAAAACACAAGCTAGCGTGAGGTTTGGGACCGATGGCACGGCAGGCCCACTCTGAGTGGCTGAATCGAGATCTCCTGCACTGAGGTCATTTCAAATCTGAGACGTGCCTCAGGCTAGAGTTTTTGTCCAGCATGGCCTCTTCCTGAATGGTGTGGGGGCCTCATGAGGCCAGGAAGGTTTGCCTACGATGGGATTTGTGAACTACTCCAAACCTCAAGGTTTCCTTCTGCACGAAAGTCGAGTGCTATTTAATGGTTCCAGGAGGCCCCATACGGAAAGACTCGAGAGCAGGTGTCTAAGCATGGATGCCTGGGCACGCCACCTCATATTCCCACTGTTTAGTCAGGACAAGGCAGGCTCAATCTGCGGGCTCCTGGGTGAGCTACCCAGAGGGGAGAGTTGAAATGGACTCTCCTGAAGATGAGTCCTACTGTGGCTTGGTGGCCTGGGAGACCTTGGAATGTGGAGGTGGCTCAGGGACTCTGCAGGATTCTCCAACCTGAGGTGTTTGACACGGCTCCAACAAGGAAGCTTCCCATGTGGAGACGAGAGAAGTTCTGTTCAGTGCCTCAGGAAAGCCCCATATCCTGTTCTTCGAATCAAAGCCTCTGAGGAGTGACACCTGGAAAACAAAGCAAGAGTTGAGATTAGGGCCTAAGGGCCTGTCCGGCTCAACCTTCTATCTCTGTTGACATCTGTGTGCATGCCTTCATGGAGGTAGCAGCTCCGCTTGTGTCCGAAGGCCCCTGTGTGTGCAGGGAGGCTCCCGGTAATGGTATGTCCTCGGGGGCCTTGAGGTTTCTCATATTCTGGAGGTGTGTGGCCAAAGGAATGGACAGAGTTTCCCAGGAGAGAGCAGGCATGGTCCTGTGGTATGGCTCCAGAGGACCCAGCCTAGAGGCTGAGTTTGCCAGGGCTGTGGGGACAGATGTCTGAAAAAGCAAACTTGGCTCAGGTAGGGGCCAAGGTAATGGCAGGCCTGATCTCCAGTCCGAGAGGGGAGATCCTCTGGATATCAAAGGAGGGCAAGTGGGAGGCAGTCGCTCAGGCTTTTGTCTCTGGGTGTTGCGTTCACAGTGGCCGTTCAGGGTAGGGGTTGCTTCAGGGGCCGAGGAAGAGCCTTCCTCTCGGGGGATTGTCCAAGCTCCCAAGTGTTTGGGTTCATTCTGTGGGAAGGGAAGAGTACTGTTTTCTGCCACAGGGGACCCCCCAGGAGAGGGACTCTAGAGCACAGCAGTGGGTTCCCTCAACTGGAATACACACCATCTAGTTAGTCCTGCGTGCCTATGGGCATGGCAAGCCACATATGCGGGCCCTTGGTCCAATCACTGAGAGGCGTTACTTGAATAAGGTACTCACGCTGAGGGTCACAATGTGTGTTTGTGCCCAAGGCGGCCCTCACACATGGGCGTGGCCTCATGGGCCATGCCGTTTTCTCCTACACTGAAGGTTTGACTCACTGCCAGCAGCAAGGTTTCTTGCCATGGGGAAGGAGGGGTTCTGACTTGTGCATCAGGTTCCGCCCTGTGCAGGGATTGGAGATAAGGTCTAGGTTCTGATGACTGAAAACCCAGGTTGGGAATGGATGGTGGCCTAAGGCAGTGGCGGGTCCAATGTGCTGGGTGTGCAGCCAGCTGTGTCGGTGTCTGTTGGAAGGTCTGGGCTCAGGCTATTTGCGACAGAGCATCAGTGTTTAAGGTAGCCTATGCAATTGGGGTGTTGCCGAGGGCCAAGCAGTTTGATCCTCATTTGGGGTTTCTGGGCAGCACCATAGACAAAGTTTTTCTCCTGGGAGGCAGGCGGAGTGCTTCATTGTGGCCCCAGAATTCCCAGAAGGGAGGGTTTGTGGGCCAGGAGTGTGAGGACGGAAGTCTAGGAACACAAGCTAAAGTGAGGATTGGAGCCAAGGGCAGAGCAGGCCCACTAGGCAGAGGCTGAATCAAAATCTCCTGCATCTGAAGTCAGGCTGAGGATCAGACGTTGGCTGAGGCTGGAGTATGTGTCCATGATGGCACCTTCATGAAGCGGGGGCCTCATGAGGCCAAGGAAGTTTTCCCACGCTGAGATTGGAGGTTGCCCCAAACCACCAGGTTTCCTTCTGTGGGACATTCGAGTCCTGTTGCATGGCTCCAGGACATACCATACGGAAGGACTGGAGAGCACGGTTCGAAGGATGGATCCCTGTACAGCATGCCTCGCATTCCCATTGGCCATTAGCCACAAGATATGTTTGATCTGCTGCCTCTGGGGCACGCTAACCAGGGGGCTGAGTTGAAATGGCCTCTCCTGAGGATGCGTCATAATGTGCGTTTGGGTCCATGGAAACCTTGGAATGTGCTGGTTGTTCAGTGGCCCTGCGGAACTCTCCTACCTGAAGGGTTTGATACATCCCCAGTAAGTAAGCTCCCCATGTGGAGGCGAGAGAGGTTTGGTTTGGTGCCTCAGAAAAGCCCCGTGTGCTGGTCTACGAAAACAGACCTCTGAGGACGGACACATGGAAACCAGAGCTAAGGTTCAGATTAGGGCCTGGGGGCCTGTCCATTTCAACCTTCTGTCTCTGGGGACACTGTCTGAGAGTCTAAGTGGAGATAGTTGCTCCGCTGGTGTCAGAGAGCCCCTCTTGGTCCAGGGTGGCCTACACTATTGATGGCCTCAGGGGCCTTGGAGCTTTTCCCTAACCTGTAGGGTTGTGGTCAATGGATTGGGCACAATTTCCTTGGAGAGGGCAGGCACAATCTTTCGCTGTGGCTCCAGAGGCCCTAGCCTGGCGGTTGTGTGGGTCCAGGCTGAGGGCACAGAAGTCTGAAAACACAAACTCAGCTTATGAGTGGCGCCTAGGGTATGGCAGGCCGGATGTACAGCCCGAGAGGGAGCTCCTCGGCCTCTGAAACAAGGGCGAGTGGGAGGCGTTCCTTCAGGCTTTTGTCTCTGGATGTTGTGTCCGAGATAGCCGTGGATTGGAGGGGTGGCCTCAGGGACTGTGGACGAGTATCGCTCTCTGGGGATTTGTCCCATCTCCCAAGAGTTTGGGGTCATTTTGTGGGAAGGGTGGAGTCGTGTTGTCTGGCTCACGTGTCTCTCCAAGAAAGGGATTCCAGAGCAGAGCCCCAGGTACGGGCGGGGCGACTGGAAAACTCAAACACTGGTGAGGATTGGGTGCATAGGGGCTTGGCAAGCCCCATATGCGGGCTCTTGGCCCAGGCCCTGACAGGACTTTCTTTGACATGGGGCTCATGCTGAGGGTCAGAGTGTGAATTTGTGCCCAAGCAGCACTCAAGTTTGGGCGTGGCATCAGGGACCAGGAAGGTTTCTCCCACCCTGAAGGTGTGACTCCATGCCAAGAGCAAGCTTTACAGCCACGGGGAAGGAGGAGTTCTGTGTTGTGCTTGCGATACCCAGCTGTGTGGAGAATTGATATAATGTCTAGGTTCAGATATCTGAAAACCAAGGTTAGGAAGAGGTGACGGCATAAGACCATGGCGTGTCCGAAGTGCTGGGTGTGCGGCCAGCTGTCTCCTTGTCTGTCTGGACGTCTGGCTTCAGGCTGTGTCAGACAGAGCATGAGTGCCCAGAGCAGCCTATCCAGTTCGGGTACCGTCGAGGCCCGAGCAGGTTGATCCTCATCTGGGTTTTCTGGAGAGAGCCCCACAGGGAAACGTTTTTCTTCCCTTGGGCAGACCCTGGGCTGGGTTGTGGTTCTGGAGTTCCTAGTCCGGAGGGCTTGTTTGCCAGGACTGTGAGGAAGGAAGTCTGAAAACACAAGCCAGCGTGAGGTTTGGGACCGATGGCACGGCAGGCCCACTCTGAGTGGCTGAATCGAGATCTCCTGCACTGAGGTCATTTCAAATCTGAGACGTGCCTCAGGCTAGAGTTTTTGTCCAGCATGGCCTCTTCCTGAATGGTGTGGGGGCCTCATGAGGCCAGGAAGGTTTGCCTACGATGCGATTTGTGAACTACTCCAAACCTCAAGGTTTCCTTCTGCACGAAACTCGAGTGCTATTGGATGGTTCCAGGAGGCCCCATACGGAAAGACTCGAGAGCAGGTGTCTAAGCATGGATGCCTGGGAACGCCACCTCATATTCCCACTCTTTAGTCAGGACAAGGCAGGCTCAATCTGCGGGCTCCTGGGTGAGCTACCCAGAGGGGAGAGTTGAAATGGACTCTCCTGAAGATGAGTCCTACTGTGGCTTGGTGGCCTGGGAGACCTTGGAATGTGGAGGTGGCTCAGGGACTCTGCAGGATTCTCCAACCTGAGGTGTTTGACACGGCTCCAACAAGGAAGCTTCCCATGTGGAGACGAGAGAAGTTCTGTTCAGTGCCTCAGGAAAGCCCCATATCCTGTTCTTCGAACCAAAGCCTCTGAGGAGTGACACCTGGAAAACAAAGCAAGAGTTGAGATTAGGGCCTAAGGGCCTGTCCGGCTCAACCTTCTATCTCTGTTGACATCTGTGTGCATGCCTTCATGGAGGTAGCAGCTCAGCTTGTGTCCGAAGGCCCCTGTGTGTGCAGGGAGGCTCCCGGTAATGGTATGTCCTCGGGGGCCTTGAGGTTTCTCATATTCTGGAGGTGTGTGGCCAAAGGAATGGACAGAGTTTCCCAGGAGAGAGCAGGCATGGTCCTGTGGTATGGCTCCAGAGGACCCAGCCTAGAGGCTGTGTTTGCCAGGGCTGTGGGGACAGATGTCTGAAAAAGCAAACTTGGCTCAGGTAGGGGCCAAGGTAATGGCAGGCCTGATCTCCAGTCCGAGAGGGGAGATCCTCTGGATATCAAAGGAGGGCAAGTGGGAGGCAGTCGCTCAGGCTTTTGTCTCTGGGTGTTGCGTTCACAGTGGCCGTTCAGGGTAGGGGTTGCTTCAGGGGCCGAGGAAGAGCCTTCCTCTCGGGGGATTGTCCAAGCTCCCAAGTGTTTGGGTTCATTCTGTGGGAAGGGAAGAGTACTGTTTTCTGCCACAGGGGACCCCCCAGGAGAGGGACTCTAGAGCACAGCAGTGGGTTCCCTCAACTGGAATACACACCATCTAGTTAGTCCTGCGTGCCTATGGGCATGGCAAGCCACATATGCGGGCTCTTGGTCCAATCACTGAGAGGCGTTACTTGAATAAGGTACTCACGCTGAGGGTCACAATGTGTGTTTGTGCCCAAGGCGGCCCTCACACATGGGCGTGGCCTCATGGGCCATGCCGTTTTCTCCTACACTGAAGGTTTGACTCACTGCCAGCAGCAAGGTTTCTTGCCATGGGGAAGGAGGGGTTCTGACTTGTGCATCAGGTTCCCCCCTGTGCAGGGATTGGAGATAAGGTCTAGGTTCTGATGACTGAAAACCCAGGTTGGGAATGGATGGTGGCCTAAGGCAGTGGCGGGTCCAATGTGCTGGGTGTGCAGCCAGCTGTGTCGGTGTCTGTTGGAAGGTCTGGGCTCAGGCTATTTGCGACAGAGCATCAGTGTTTAAGGTAGCCTATGCAATTGGGGTGTTGCCGAGGGCCAAGCAGTTTGATCCTCATTTGGGGTTTCTGGGCAGCACCATAGACAAAGTTTTTCTCCTGGGAGGCAGGCGGAGTGCTTCATTGTGGCCCCAGAATTCCCAGAAGGGAGGGTTTGTGGGCCAGGAGTGTGAGGACGGAAGTCTAGGAACACAAGCTAAAGTGAGGATTGGAGCCAAGGGCAGAGCAGGCCCACTAGGCAGAGGCTGAATCAAAATCTCCTGCATCTGAAGTCAGGCTGAGGATCAGACGTTGGCTGAGGCTGGAGTATGTGTCCATGATGGCACCTTCATGAAGCGGGGGCCTCATGAGGCCAAGGAAGTTTTCCCACGCTGAGATTGGAGGTTGCCCCAAACCACCAGGTTTCCTTCTGTGGGACATTCGAGTCCTGTTGCATGGCTCCAGGACATACCATACGGAAGGACTGGAGAGCACGGTTCGAAGGATGGATCCCTGTACAGCATGCCTCGCATTCCCATTGGCCATTAGCCACAAGATATGTTTGATCTGCTGCCTCTGGGGCACGCTAACCAGGGGGCTGAGTTGAAATGGCCTCTCCTGAGGATGCGTCATAATGTGCGTTTGCGTCCATGGAAACCTTGGAATGTGCTGGTTGTTCAGTGGCCCTGCGGAACTCTCCTACCTGAAGGGTTTGATACATCCCCAGTAAGTAAGCTCCCCATGTGGAGGCGAGAGAGGTTTGGTTTGGTGCCTCAGAAAAGCCCCGTGTGCTGGTCTACGAAAACAGACCTCTGAGGACGGACACATGGAAACCAGAGCTAAGGTTCAGATTAGGGCCTGGGGGCCTGTCCATTTCAACCTTCTGTCTCTGGGGACACTGTCTGAGAGTCTAAGTGGAGATAGTTGCTCCGCTGGTGTCAGAGAGCCCCTCTTAGTCCAGGGTAGCCTACACTATTGATGGCCTCAGGGGCCTTGGAGCTTTTCCCTAACCTGTAGGGTTGTGGTCAATGGATTGGGCACAATTTCCTTGGAGAGGGCAGGCACAATCTTTCGCTGTGGCTCCAGAGGCCCTAGCCTGGCGGTTGTGTGGGTCCAGGCTGAGGGCACAGAAGTCTGAAAACACAAACTCAGCTTATGAGTGGCGCCTAGGGTATGGCAGGCCGGATGTACAGCCCGAGAGGGAGCTCCTGGGCCTCTGAAACAAGGGCGAGGGGGAGGCGTTCCTTCAGGCTTTTGTCTCTGGATGTTGTGTCCGAGATAGCCGTGGATTGGAGGGGTGGCCTCAGGGACTGTGGACGAGTATCCCTCTCTGGGGATTTGTCCCAGCTCCCAAGAGTTTGGGGTCATTTTGTGGGAAGGGTGGAGTCGTGTTGTCTGGCTCACGTGTCTCTCCAAGAAAGGGATTCCAGAGCAGAGCCCCAGGTACGGGCGGGGCGACTGGAAAACTCAAACACTGGTGAGGATTGTGTGCATAGGGGCTTGGCAAGCCCCAGATGCGGGCTCTTGGCCCAGGCCCTGACAGGCCCTTCTTTGACATGGGGCTCATGCTGAGGGTCAGAGTGTGAATTTGTGCCCAAGCAGCACTCAAGTTTGGGCGTGGCATCAGGGACCAGGAAGGTTTCACCCACCCTGAAGGTGTGACTCCATGCCAAGAGCAAGCTTTACAGCCACGGGGAAGGAGGAGTTCTGTGTTGTGCTTGCGATACCCAGCTGTGTGGAGAATTGATATAATGTCTAGGTTCAGATATCTGAAAACCAAGTTTAGGAAGAGTTGACGGCATAAGACCATGGCGTTTCCGAAGTGCTGGGTGTGCGGCCAGCTGTCTCCTTGTCTGTCTGGACGTCTGGCTTCAGGCTGTGTCAGACAGAGCATGAGTTCCCAGAGCAGCCTATCCAGTTCGGGTACCGTCGAGGCCCGAGCAGGTTGATCCTTATCTGGGTTTTCTGGAGAGAGCCCCACAGGGAAACGTCTTTCTTCCCTTGGGCAGACCCTGGGCTCGGTTGTGGTTCTGGAGTTCCTAGTCCGGAGGGCTTGTTTGCCAGGACTGTGAGGAAGGAAGTCTGAAAACACAAGCTAGCGTGAGGTTTGGGACCGATGGCACGGCAGGCCCACTCTGAGAGGCTGAATCGAGATCTCCTGCACTGAGGTCATTTCAAATCTGAGACGTGCCTCAGGCTAGAGTTTTTGTCCAGCATGGCCTCTTCCTGAATGGTGTGGGGGCCTCATGAGGCCAGGAAAATTTGCCTACGATGGGATTTGTGAACTACTCCAAACCTCAAGGTTTCCTTCTGCACGAAAGTCGAGTGCTATTGGATGGTTCCAGGAGGCCCCATACGGAAAGACTCGAGAGCAGGTGTCTAAGCATGGATGCCTGGGAACGCCACCTCATATTCCCACTCTTTAGTCAGGACAAGGCAGGCTCAATCTGCGGGCTCCTGGGTGAGCTACCCAGAGGGGAGAGTTGAAATGGACTCTCCTGAAGATGAGTCCTACTGTGGCTTGGTGGCCTGGGAGACCTTGGAATGTGGAGGTGGCTCAGGGACTCTGCAGGATTCTCCAACCTGAGGTGTTTGACACGGCTCCAACAAGGAAGCTTCCCATGTGGAGACGAGAGAAGTTCTGTTCAGTGCCTCAGGAAAGCCCCATATCCTGTTCTTCGAACCAAAGCCTCTGAGGAGTGACACCTGGAAAACAAAGCAAGAGTTGAGATTAGGGCCTAAGGGCCTGTCCGGCTCAACCTTCTATCTCTGTTGACATCGGTGTGCATGCCTTCATGGAGGTAGCAGCTCCGCTTGTGTCCGAAGGCCCCTGTGTGTGCAGGGAGGCTCCCGGTAATGGTATGTCCTCGGGGGCCTTGAGGTTTCTCATATTCTGGAGGTGTGTGGCCAAAGGAATGGACAGAGTTTCCCAAAAGAGAGCAGGCATGGTCCTGTGGTATGGCTCCAGAGGACCCAGCCTAGAGGCTGTGTTTGCCAGGGCTGTGGGGACAGATGTCTGAAAAAGCAAACTTGGCTCAGGTAGGGGCCAAGGTAATGGCAGGCCTGATCTCCAGTCCGAGAGGGGAGATCCTCTGGATATCAAAGGAGGGCAAGTGGGAGGCAGTCGCTCAGGCTTTTGTCTCTGGGTGTTGCGTTCACAGTGGCCGTTCAGGGTAGGGGTTGCTTCAGGGGCCGAGGAAGAGCCTTCCTCTCGGGGGATTGTCCAAGCTCCCAAGTGTTTGGGTTCAATCTGTGGGAAGGGAAGAGTACTGTTTTCTGCCAAAGGGGACCCCCCAGGAGAGGGACTCTAGAGCACAGCAGTGGGTTCCCTCAACTGGAATACACACCATCTAGTTAGTCCTGCGTGCCTATGGGCATGGCAAGCCACATATGCGGGCTCTTGGTCCAATCACTGAGAGGCGTTACTTGAATAAGGTACTCACGCTGAGGGTCACAATGTGTGTTTGTGCCCATGGCGGCCCTCACACATGGGCGTGGCCTCATGGGCCATGCCGTTTTCTCCTACACTGAAGGTTTGACTCACTGCCAGCAGCAAGGTTTCTTGCCATGGGGAAGGAGGGGTTCTGACTTGTGCATCAGGTTCCCCCCTGTGCAGGGATTGGAGATAAGGTCTAGGTTCTGATGACTGAAAACCCAGGTTGGGAATGGATGGTGGCCTAAGGCAGTGGCGGGTCCAATGTGCTGGGTGTGCAGCCAGCTGTGTCGGTGTCTGTTGGAAGGTCTGGGCTCAGGCTATTTGCGACAGAGCATCAGTGTTTAAGGTAGCCTATGCAATTGGGGTGTTGCCGAGGGCCAAGCAGTTTGATCCTCATTTGGGGTTTCTGGGCAGCACCATAGACAAAGTTTTTCTCCTGGGAGGCAGGCGGAGTGCTTCATTGTGGCCCCAGAATTCCCAGAAGGGAGGGTTTGTGGGCCAGGAGTGTGAGGACGGAAGTCTAGGAACACAAGCTAAAGTGAGGATTGGAGCCAAGGGCAGAGCAGGCCCACTAGGCAGAGGCTGAATCAAAATCTCCTGCATCTGAAGTCAGGCTGAGGATCAGACGTTGGCTGAGGCTGGAGTATGTGTCCATGATGGCACCTTCATGAAGCGGGGGCCTCATGAGGCCAAGGAAGTTTTCCCACGCTGAGATTGGAGGTTGCCCCAAACCACCAGGTTTCCTTCTGTGGGACATTCGAGTCCTGTTGCATGGCTCCAGGACATACCATACGGAAGGACTGGAGAGCACGGTTCGAAGGATGGATCCCTGTACAGCATGCCTCGCATTCCCATTGGCCATTAGCCACAAGATATGTTTGATCTGCTGCCTCTGGGGCACGCTAACCAGGGGGCTGAGTTGAAATGGCCTCTCCTGAGGATGCGTCATAATGTGCGTTTGGGTCCATGGAAACCTTGGAATGTGCTGGTTGTTCAGTGGCCCTGCGGAACTCTCCTACCTGAAGGGTTTGATACATCCCCAGTAAGTAAGCTCCCCATGTGGAGGCGAGAGAGGTTTGGTTTGGTGCCTCAGAAAAGCCCCGTGTGCTGGTCTACGAAAACAGACCTCTGAGGACGGACACATGGAAACCAGAGCTAAGGTTCAGATTAGGGCCTGGGGGCCTGTCCATTTCAACCTTCTGTCTCTGGGGACACTGTCTGAGAGTCTAAGTGGAGATAGTTGCTCCGCTGGTGTCAGAGAGCCCCTCTTGGTCCAGGGTGGCCTACACTATTGATGGCCTCAGGGGCCTTGGAGCTTTTCCCTAACCTGTAGGGTTGTGGTCAATGGATTGGGCACAATTTCCTTGGAGAGGGCAGGCACAATCTTTCGCTGTGGCTCCAGAGGCCCTAGCCTGGCGGTTGTGTGGGTCCAGGCTGAGGGCACAGAAGTCTGAAAACACAAACTCAGCTTATGAGTGGCGCCTAGGGTATGGCAGGCCGGATGTACAGCCCGAGAGGGAGCTCCTCGGCCTCTGAAACAAGGGCGAGTGGGAGGCGTTCCTTCAGGCTTTTGTCTCTGGATGTTGTGTCCGAGATAGCCGTGGATTGGAGGGGTGGCCTCAGGGACTGTGGACGAGTATCGCTCTCTGGGGATTTGTCCCATCTCCCAAGAGTTTGGGGTCATTTTGTGGGAAGGGTGGAGTCGTGTTGTCTGGCTCACGTGTCTCTCCAAGAAAGGGATTCCAGAGCAGAGCCCCAGGTACGGGCGGGGCGACTGGAAAACTCAAACACTGGTGAGGATTGGGTGCATAGGGGCTTGGCAAGCCCCATATGCGGGCTCTTGGCCCAGGCCCTGACAGGCCTTTCTTTGACATGGGGCTCATGCTGAGGGTCAGAGTGTGAATTTGTGCCCAAGCAGCACTCAAGTTTGGGCGTGGCATCAGGGACCAGGAAGGTTTCTCCCACCCTGAAGGTGTGACTCCATGCCAAGAGCAAGCTTTACAGCCACGGGGAAGGAGGAGTTCTGTGTTGTGCTTGCGATACCCAGCTGTGTGGAGAATTGATATAATGTCTAGGTTCAGATATCTGAAAACCAAGGTTAGGAAGAGGTGACGGCATAAGACCATGGCGTGTCCGAAGTGCTGGGTGTGCGGCCAGCTGTCTCCTTGTCTGTCTGGACGTCTGGCTTCAGGCTGTGTCAGACAGAGCATGAGTGCCCAGAGCAGCCTATCCAGTTCGGGTACCGTCGAGGCCCGAGCAGGTTGATCCTCATCTGGGTTTTCTGGAGAGAGCCCCACAGGGAAACGTTTTTCTTCCCTTGGGCAGACCCTGGGCTGGGTTGTGGTTCTGGAGTTCCTAGTCCGGAGGGCTTGTTTGCCAGGACTGTGAGGAAGGAAGTCTGAAAACACAAGCCAGCGTGAGGTTTGGGACCGATGGCACGGCAGGCCCACTCTGAGTGGCTGAATCGAGATCTCCTGCACTGAGGTCATTTCAAATCTGAGACGTGCCTCAGGCTAGAGTTTTTGTCCAGCATGGCCTCTTCCTGAATGGTGTGGGGGCCTCATGAGGCCAGGAAGGTTTGCCTACGATGCGATTTGTGAACTACTCCAAACCTCAAGGTTTCCTTCTGCACGAAACTCGAGTGCTATTGGATGGTTCCAGGAGGCCCCATACGGAAAGACTCGAGAGCAGGTTTCTAAGCATGGATGCCTGGGAACGCCACCTCATATTCCCACTCTTTAGTCAGGACAAGGCAGGCTCAATCTGCGGGCTCCTGGGTGAGCTACCCAGAGGGGAGAGTTGAAATGGACTCTCCTGAAGATGAGTCCTACTGTGGCTTGGTGGCCTGGGAGACCTTGGAATGTGGAGGTGGCTCAGGGACTCTGCAGGATTCTCCAACCTGAGGTGTTTGACACGGCTCCAACAAGGAAGCTTCCCATGTGGAGACGAGAGAAGTTCTGTTCAGTGCCTCAGGAAAGCCCCATATCCTGTTCTTCGAACCAAAGCCTCTGAGGAGTGACACCTGGAAAACAAAGCAAGAGTTGAGATTAGGGCCTAAGGGCCTGTCCGGCTCAACCTTCTATCTCTGTTGACATCTGTGTGCATGCCTTCATGGAGGTAGCAGCTCAGCTTGTGTCCGAAGGCCCCTGTGTGTGCAGGGAGGCTCCCGGTAATGGTATGTCCTCGGGGGCCTTGAGGTTTCTCATATTCTGGAGGTGTGTGGCCAAAGGAATGGACAGAGTTTCCCAGGAGAGAGCAGGCATGGTCCTGTGGTATGGCTCCAGAGGACCCAGCCTAGAGGCTGTGTTTGCCAGGGCTGTGGGGACAGATGTCTGAAAAAGCAAACTTGGCTCAGGTAGGGGCCAAGGTAATGGCAGGCCTGATCTCCAGTCCGAGAGGGGAGATCCTCTGGATATCAAAGGAGGGCAAGTGGGAGGCAGTCGCTCAGGCTTTTGTCTCTGGGTGTTGCGTTCACAGTGGCCGTTCAGGGTAGGGGTTGCTTCAGGGGCCGAGGAAGAGCCTTCCTCTCGGGGGATTGTCCAAGCTCCCAAGTGTTTGGGTTCAATCTGTGGGAAGGGAAGAGTACTGTTTTCTGCCAAAGGGGACCCCCCAGGAGAGGGACTCTAGAGCACAGCAGTGGGTTCCCTCAACTGGAATACACACCATCTAGTTAGTCCTGCGTGCCTATGGGCATGGCAAGCCACATATGCGGGCTCTTGGTCCAATCACTGAGAGGCGTTACTTGAATAAGGTACTCACGCTGAGGGTCACAATGTGTGTTTGTGCCCATGGCGGCCCTCACACATGGGCGTGGCCTCATGGGCCATGCCGTTTTCTCCTACACTGAAGGTTTGACTCACTGCCAGCAGCAAGGTTTCTTGCCATGGGGAAGGAGGGGTTCTGACTTGTGCATCAGGTTCCCCCCTGTGCAGGGATTGGAGATAAGGTCTAGGTTCTGATGACTGAAAACCCAGGTTGGGAATGGATGGTGGCCTAAGGCAGTGGCGGGTCCAATGTGCTGGGTGTGCAGCCAGCTGTGTCGGTGTCTGTTGGAAGGTCTGGGCTCAGGCTATTTGCGACAGAGCATCAGTGTTTAAGGTAGCCTATGCAATTGGGGTGTTGCCGAGGGCCAAGCAGTTTGATCCTCATTTGGGGTTTCTGGGCAGCACCATAGACAAAGTTTTTCTCCTGGGAGGCAGGCGGAGTGCTTCATTGTGGCCCCAGAATTCCCAGAAGGGAGGGTTTGTGGGCCAGGAGTGTGAGGACGGAAGTCTAGGAACACAAGCTAAAGTGAGGATTGGAGCCAAGGGCAGAGCAGGCCCACTAGGCAGAGGCTGAATCAAAATCTCCTGCATCTGAAGTCAGGCTGAGGATCAGACGTTGGCTGAGGCTGGAGTATGTGTCCATGATGGCACCTTCATGAAGCGGGGGCCTCATGAGGCCAAGGAAGTTTTCCCACGCTGAGATTGGAGGTTGCCCCAAACCACCAGGTTTCCTTCTGTGGGACATTCGAGTCCTGTTGCATGGCTCCAGGACATACCATACGGAAGGACTGGAGAGCACGGTTCGAAGGATGGATCCCTGTACAGCATGCCTCGCATTCCCATTGGCCATTAGCCACAAGATATGTTTGATCTGCTGCCTCTGGGGCACGCTAACCAGGGGGCTGAGTTGAAATGGCCTCTCCTGAGGATGCGTCATAATGTGCGTTTGGGTCCATGGAAACCTTGGAATGTGCTGGTTGTTCAGTGGCCCTGCGGAACTCTCCTACCTGAAGGGTTTGATACATCCCCAGTAAGTAAGCTCCCCATGTGGAGGCGAGAGAGGTTTGGTTTGGTGCCTCAGAAAAGCCCCGTGTGCTGGTCTACGAAAACAGACCTCTGAGGACGGACACATGGAAACCAGAGCTAAGGTTCAGATTAGGGCCTGGGGGCCTGTCCATTTCAACCTTCTGTCTCTGGGGACACTGTCTGAGAGTCTAAGTGGAGATAGTTGCTCCGCTGGTGTCAGAGAGCCCCTCTTGGTCCAGGGTGGCCTACACTATTGATGGCCTCAGGGGCCTTGGAGCTTTTCCCTAACCTGTAGGGTTGTGGTCAATGGATTGGGCACAATTTCCTTGGAGAGGGCAGGCACAATCTTTCGCTGTGGCTCCAGAGGCCCTAGCCTGGCGGTTGTGTGGGTCCAGGCTGAGGGCACAGAAGTCTGAAAACACAAACTCAGCTTATGAGTGGCGCCTAGGGTATGGCAGGCCGGATGTACAGCCCGAGAGGGAGCTCCTCGGCCTCTGAAACAAGGGCGAGTGGGAGGCGTTCCTTCAGGCTTTTGTCTCTGGATGTTGTGTCCGAGATAGCCGTGGATTGGAGGGGTGGCCTCAGGGACTGTGGACGAGTATCGCTCTCTGGGGATTTGTCCCATCTCCCAAGAGTTTGGGGTCATTTTGTGGGAAGGGTGGAGTCGTGTTGTCTGGCTCACGTGTCTCTCCAAGAAAGGGATTCCAGAGCAGAGCCCCAGGTACGGGCGGGGCGACTGGAAAACTCAAACACTGGTGAGGATTGGGTGCATAGGGGCTTGGCAAGCCCCATATGCGGGCTCTTGGCCCAGGCCCTGACAGGCCTTTCTTTGACATGGGGCTCATGCTGAGGGTCAGAGTGTGAATTTGTGCCCAAGCAGCACTCAAGTTTGGGCGTGGCATCAGGGACCAGGAAGGTTTCTCCCACCCTGAAGGTGTGACTCCATGCCAAGAGCAAGCTTTACAGCCACGGGGAAGGAGGAGTTCTGTGTTGTGCTTGCGATACCCAGCTGTGTGGAGAATTGATATAATGTCTAGGTTCAGATATCTGAAAACCAAGGTTAGGAAGAGGTGACGGCATAAGACCATGGCGTGTCCGAAGTGCTGGGTGTGCGGCCAGCTGTCTCCTTGTCTGTCTGGACGTCTGGCTTCAGGCTGTGTCAGACAGAGCATGAGTGCCCAGAGCAGCCTATCCAGTTCGGGTACCGTCGAGGCCCGAGCAGGTTGATCCTCATCTGGGTTTTCTGGAGAGAGCCCCACAGGGAAACGTTTTTCTTCCCTTGGGCAGACCCTGGGCTGGGTTGTGGTTCTGGAGTTCCTAGTCCGGAGGGCTTGTTTGCCAGGACTGTGAGGAAGGAAGTCTGAAAACACAAGCCAGCGTGAGGTTTGGGACCGATGGCACGGCAGGCCCACTCTGAGTGGCTGAATCGAGATCTCCTGCACTGAGGTCATTTCAAATCTGAGACGTGCCTCAGGCTAGAGTTTTTGTCCAGCATGGCCTCTTCCTGAATGGTGTGGGGGCCTCATGAGGCCAGGAAGGTTTGCCTACGATGCGATTTGTGAACTACTCCAAACCTCAAGGTTTCCTTCTGCACGAAACTCGAGTGCTATTGGATGGTTCCAGGAGGCCCCATACGGAAAGACTCGAGAGCAGGTTTCTAAGCATGGATGCCTGGGAACGCCACCTCATATTCCCACTCTTTAGTCAGGACAAGGCAGGCTCAATCTGCGGGCTCCTGGGTGAGCTACCCAGAGGGGAGAGTTGAAATGGACTCTCCTGAAGATGAGTCCTACTGTGGCTTGGTGGCCTGGGAGACCTTGGAATGTGGAGGTGGCTCAGGGACTCTGCAGGATTCTCCAACCTGAGGTGTTTGACACGGCTCCAACAAGGAAGCTTCCCATGTGGAGACGAGAGAAGTTCTGTTCAGTGCCTCAGGAAAGCCCCATATCCTGTTCTTCGAACCAAAGCCTCTGAGGAGTGACACCTGGAAAACAAAGCAAGAGTTGAGATTAGGGCCTAAGGGCCTGTCCGGCTCAACCTTCTATCTCTGTTGACATCTGTGTGCATGCCTTCATGGAGGTAGCAGCTCAGCTTGTGTCCGAAGGCCCCTGTGTGTGCAGGGAGGCTCCCGGTAATGGTATGTCCTCGGGGGCCTTGAGGTTTCTCATATTCTGGAGGTGTGTGGCCAAAGGAATGGACAGAGTTTCCCAGGAGAGAGCAGGCATGGTCCTGTGGTATGGCTCCAGAGGACCCAGCCTAGAGGCTGTGTTTGCCAGGGCTGTGGGGACAGATGTCTGAAAAAGCAAACTTGGCTCAGGTAGGGGCCAAGGTAATGGCAGGCCTGATCTCCAGTCCGAGAGGGGAGATCCTCTGGATATCAAAGGAGGGCAAGTGGGAGGCAGTCGCTCAGGCTTTTGTCTCTGGGTGTTGCGTTCACAGTGGCCGTTCAGGGTAGGGGTTGCTTCAGGGGCCGAGGAAGAGCCTTCCTCTCGGGGGATTGTCCAAGCTCCCAAGTGTTTGGGTTCATTCTGTGGGAAGGGAAGAGTACTGTTTTCTGCCACAGGGGACCCCCCAGGAGAGGGACTCTAGAGCACAGCAGTGGGTTCCCTCAACTGGAATACACACCATCTAGTTAGTCCTGCGTGCCTATGGGCATGGCAAGCCACATATGCGGGCTCTTGGTCCAATCACTGAGAGGCGTTACTTGAATAAGGTACTCACGCTGAGGGTCACAATGTGTGTTTGTGCCCAAGGCGGCCCTCACACATGGGCGTGGCCTCATGGGCCATGCCGTTTTCTCCTACACTGAAGGTTTGACTCACTGCCAGCAGCAAGGTTTCTTGCCATGGGGAAGGAGGGGTTCTGACTTGTGCATCAGGTTCCCCCCTGTGCAGGGATTGGAGATAAGGTCTAGGTTCTGATGACTGAAAACCCAGGTTGGGAATGGATGGTGGCCTAAGGCAGTGGCGGGTCCAATGTGCTGGGTGTGCAGCCAGCTGTGTCGGTGTCTGTTGGAAGGTCTGGGCTCAGGCTATTTGCGACAGAGCATCAGTGTTTAAGGTAGCCTATGCAATTGGGGTGTTGCCGAGGGCCAAGCAGTTTGATCCTCATTTGGGGTTTCTGGGCAGCACCATAGACAAAGTTTTTCTCCTGGGAGGCAGGCGGAGTGCTTCATTGTGGCCCCAGAATTCCCAGAAGGGAGGGTTTGTGGGCCAGGAGTGTGAGGACGGAAGTCTAGGAACACAAGCTAAAGTGAGGATTGGAGCCAAGGGCAGAGCAGGCCCACTAGGCAGAGGCTGAATCAAAATCTCCTGCATCTGAAGTCAGGCTGAGGATCAGACGTTGGCTGAGGCTGGAGTATGTGTCCATGATGGCACCTTCATGAAGCGGGGGCCTCATGTGGCCAAGGAAGTTTTCCCACGCTGAGATTGGAGGTTGCCCCAAACCACCAGGTTTCCTTCTGTGGGACATTCGAGTCCTGTTGCATGGCTCCAGGACATACCATACGGAAGGACTGGAGAGCACGGTTCGAAGGATGGATCCCTGTACAGCATGCCTCGCATTCCCATTGGCCATTAGCCACAAGATATGTTTGATCTGCTGCCTCTGGGGCACGCTAACCAGGGGGCTGAGTTGAAATGGCCTCTCCTGAGGATGCGTCATAATGTGCGTTTGCGTCCATGGAAACCTTGGAATGTGCTGGTTGTTCAGTGGCCCTGCGGAACTCTCCTACCTGAAGGGTTTGATACATCCCCAGTAAGTAAGCTCCCCATGTGGAGGCGAGAGAGGTTTGGTTTGGTGCCTCAGAAAAGCCCCGTGTGCTGGTCTACGAAAACAGACCTCTGAGGACGGACACATGGAAACCAGAGCTAAGGTTCAGATTAGGGCCTGGGGGCCTGTCCATTTCAACCTTCTGTCTCTGGGGACACTGTCTGAGAGTCTAAGTGGAGATAGTTGCTCCGCTGGTGTCAGAGAGCCCCTCTTAGTCCAGGGTAGCCTACACTATTGATGGCCTCAGGGGCCTTGGAGCTTTTCCCTAACCTGTAGGGTTGTGGTCAATGGATTGGGCACAATTTCCTTGGAGAGGGCAGGCACAATCTTTCGCTGTGGCTCCAGAGGCCCTAGCCTGGCGGTTGTGTGGGTCCAGGCTGAGGGCACAGAAGTCTGAAAACACAAACTCAGCTTATGAGTGGCGCCTAGGGTATGGCAGGCCGGATGTACAGCCCGAGAGGGAGCTCCTGGGCCTCTGAAACAAGGGCGAGGGGGAGGCGTTCCTTCAGGCTTTTGTCTCTGGATGTTGTGTCCGAGATAGCCGTGGATTGGAGGGGTGGCCTCAGGGACTGTGGACGAGTATCCCTCTCTGGGGATTTGTCCCAGCTCCCAAGAGTTTGGGGTCATTTTGTGGGAAGGGTGGAGTCGTGTTGTCTGGCTCACGTGTCTCTCCAAGAAAGGGATTCCAGAGCAGAGCCCCAGGTACGGGCGGGGCGACTGGAAAACTCAAACACTGGTGAGGATTGTGTGCATAGGGGCTTGGCAAGCCCCAGATGCGGGCTCTTGGCCCAGGCCCTGACAGGCCCTTCTTTGACATGGGGCTCATGCTGAGGGTCAGAGTGTGAATTTGTGCCCAAGCAGCACTCAAGTTTGGGCGTGGCATCAGGGACCAGGAAGGTTTCACCCACCCTGAAGGTGTGACTCCATGCCAAGAGCAAGCTTTACAGCCACGGGGAAGGAGGAGTTCTGTGTTGTGCTTGCGATACCCAGCTGTGTGGAGAATTGATATAATGTCTAGGTTCAGATATCTGAAAACCAAGTTTAGGAAGAGTTGACGGCATAAGACCATGGCGTTTCCGAAGTGCTGGGTGTGCGGCCAGCTGTCTCCTTGTCTGTCTGGACGTCTGGCTTCAGGCTGTGTCAGACAGAGCATGAGTTCCCAGAGCAGCCTATCCAGTTCGGGTACCGTCGAGGCCCGAGCAGGTTGATCCTTATCTGGGTTTTCTGGAGAGAGCCCCACAGGGAAACGTCTTTCTTCCCTTGGGCAGACCCTGGGCTCGGTTGTGGTTCTGGAGTTCCTAGTCCGGAGGGCTTGTTTGCCAGGACTGTGAGGAAGGAAGTCTGAAAACACAAGCTAGCGTGAGGTTTGGGACCGATGGCACGGCAGGCCCACTCTGAGAGGCTGAATCGAGATCTCCTGCACTGAGGTCATTTCAAATCTGAGACGTGCCTCAGGCTAGAGTTTTTGTCCAGCATGGCCTCTTCCTGAATGGTGTGGGGGCCTCATGAGGCCAGGAAAATTTGCCTACGATGGGATTTGTGAACTACTCCAAACCTCAAGGTTTCCTTCTGCACGAAAGTCGAGTGCTATTGGATGGTTCCAGGAGGCCCCATACGGAAAGACTCGAGAGCAGGTGTCTAAGCATGGATGCCTGGGAACGCCACCTCATATTCCCACTCTTTAGTCAGGACAAGGCAGGCTCAATCTGCGGGCTCCTGGGTGAGCTACCCAGAGGGGAGAGTTGAAATGGACTCTCCTGAAGATGAGTCCTACTGTGGCTTGGTGGCCTGGGAGACCTTGGAATGTGGAGGTGGCTCAGGGACTCTGCAGGATTCTCCAACCTGAGGTGTTTGACACGGCTCCAACAAGGAAGCTTCCCATGTGGAGACGAGAGAAGTTCTGTTCAGTGCCTCAGGAAAGCCCCATATCCTGTTCTTCGAACCAAAGCCTCTGAGGAGTGACACCTGGAAAACAAAGCAAGAGTTGAGATTAGGGCCTAAGGGCCTGTCCGGCTCAACCTTCTATCTCTGTTGACATCGGTGTGCATGCCTTCATGGAGGTAGCAGCTCCGCTTGTGTCCGAAGGCCCCTGTGTGTGCAGGGAGGCTCCCGGTAATGGTATGTCCTCGGGGGCCTTGAGGTTTCTCATATTCTGGAGGTGTGTGGCCAAAGGAATGGACAGAGTTTCCCAAAAGAGAGCAGGCATGGTCCTGTGGTATGGCTCCAGAGGACCCAGCCTAGAGGCTGTGTTTGCCAGGGCTGTGGGGACAGATGTCTGAAAAAGCAAACTTGGCTCAGGTAGGGGCCAAGGTAATGGCAGGCCTGATCTCCAGTCCGAGAGGGGAGATCCTCTGGATATCAAAGGAGGGCAAGTGGGAGGCAGTCGCTCAGGCTTTTGTCTCTGGGTGTTGCGTTCACAGTGGCCGTTCAGGGTAGGGGTTGCTTCAGGGGCCGAGGAAGAGTCTTCCTCTCGGGGGATTGTCCAAGCTCCCAAGTGTTTGGGTTCAATCTGTGGGAAGGGAAGAGTACTGTTTTCTGCCAAAGGGGACCCCCCAGGAGAGGGACTCTAGAGCACAGCAGTGGGTTCCCTCAACTGGAATACACACCATCTAGTTAGTCCTGCGTGCCTATGGGCATGGCAAGCCACATATGCGGGCTCTTGGTCCAATCACTGAGAGGCGTTACTTGAATAAGGTACTCACGCTGAGGGTCACAATGTGTGTTTGTGCCCATGGCGGCCCTCACACATGGGCGTGGCCTCATGGGCCATGCCGTTTTCTCCTACACTGAAGGTTTGACTCACTGCCAGCAGCAAGGTTTCTTGCCATGGGGAAGGAGGGGTTCTGACTTGTGCATCAGGTTCCCCCCTGTGCAGGGATTGGAGATAAGGTCTAGGTTCTGATGACTGAAAACCCAGGTTGGGAATGGATGGTGGCCTAAGGCAGTGGCGGGTCCAATGTGCTGGGTGTGCAGCCAGCTGTGTCGGTGTCTGTTGGAAGGTCTGGGCTCAGGCTATTTGCGACAGAGCATCAGTGTTTAAGGTAGCCTATGCAATTGGGGTGTTGCCGAGGGCCAAGCAGTTTGATCCTCATTTGGGGTTTCTGGGCAGCACCATAGACAAAGTTTTTCTCCTGGGAGGCAGGCGGAGTGCTTCATTGTGGCCCCAGAATTCCCAGAAGGGAGGGTTTGTGGGCCAGGAGTGTGAGGACGGAAGTCTAGGAACACAAGCTAAAGTGAGGATTGGAGCCAAGGGCAGAGCAGGCCCACTAGGCAGAGGCTGAATCAAAATCTCCTGCATCTGAAGTCAGGCTGAGGATCAGACGTTGGCTGAGGCTGGAGTATGTGTCCATGATGGCACCTTCATGAAGCGGGGGCCTCATGAGGCCAAGGAAGTTTTCCCACGCTGAGATTGGAGGTTGCCCCAAACCACCAGGTTTCCTTCTGTGGGACATTCGAGTCCTGTTGCATGGCTCCAGGACATACCATACGGAAGGACTGGAGAGCACGGTTCGAAGGATGGATCCCTGTACAGCATGCCTCGCATTCCCATTGGCCATTAGCCACAAGATATGTTTGATCTGCTGCCTCTGGGGCACGCTAACCAGGGGGCTGAGTTGAAATGGCCTCTCCTGAGGATGCGTCATAATGTGCGTTTGGGTCCATGGAAACCTTGGAATGTGCTGGTTGTTCAGTGGCCCTGCGGAACTCTCCTACCTGAAGGGTTTGATACATCCCCAGTAAGTAAGCTCCCCATGTGGAGGCGAGAGAGGTTTGGTTTGGTGCCTCAGAAAAGCCCCGTGTGCTGGTCTACGAAAACAGACCTCTGAGGACGGACACATGGAAACCAGAGCTAAGGTTCAGATTAGGGCCTGGGGGCCTGTCCATTTCAACCTTCTGTCTCTGGGGACACTGTCTGAGAGTCTAAGTGGAGATAGTTGCTCCGCTGGTGTCAGAGAGCCCCTCTTGGTCCAGGGTGGCCTACACTATTGATGGCCTCAGGGGCCTTGGAGCTTTTCCCTAACCTGTAGGGTTGTGGTCAATGGATTGGGCACAATTTCCTTGGAGAGGGCAGGCACAATCTTTCGCTGTGGCTCCAGAGGCCCTAGCCTGGCGGTTGTGTGGGTCCAGGCTGAGGGCACAGAAGTCTGAAAACACAAACTCAGCTTATGAGTGGCGCCTAGGGTATGGCAGGCCGGATGTACAGCCCGAGAGGGAGCTCCTCGGCCTCTGAAACAAGGGCGAGTGGGAGGCGTTCCTTCAGGCTTTTGTCTCTGGATGTTGTGTCCGAGATAGCCGTGGATTGGAGGGGTGGCCTCAGGGACTGTGGACGAGTATCGCTCTCTGGGGATTTGTCCCATCTCCCAAGAGTTTGGGGTCATTTTGTGGGAAGGGTGGAGTCGTGTTGTCTGGCTCACGTGTCTCTCCAAGAAAGGGATTCCAGAGCAGAGCCCCAGGTACGGGCGGGGCGACTGGAAAACTCAAACACTGGTGAGGATTGGGTGCATAGGGGCTTGGCAAGCCCCATATGCGGGCTCTTGGCCCAGGCCCTGACAGGCCTTTCTTTGACATGGGGCTCATGCTGAGGGTCAGAGTGTGAATTTGTGCCCAAGCAGCACTCAAGTTTGGGCGTGGCATCAGGGACCAGGAAGGTTTCTCCCACCCTGAAGGTGTGACTCCATGCCAAGAGCAAGCTTTACAGCCACGGGGAAGGAGGAGTTCTGTGTTGTGCTTGCGATACCCAGCTGTGTGGAGAATTGATATAATGTCTAGGTTCAGATATCTGAAAACCAAGGTTAGGAAGAGGTGACGGCATAAGACCATGGCGTGTCCGAAGTGCTGGGTGTGCGGCCAGCTGTCTCCTTGTCTGTCTGGACGTCTGGCTTCAGGCTGTGTCAGACAGAGCATGAGTGCCCAGAGCAGCCTATCCAGTTCGGGTACCGTCGAGGCCCGAGCAGGTTGATCCTCATCTGGGTTTTCTGGAGAGAGCCCCACAGGGAAACGTCTTTCTTCCCTTGGGCAGACCCTGGGCTGGGTTGTGGTTCTGGAGTTCCTAGTCCGGAGGGCTTGTTTGCCAGGACTGTGAGGAAGGAAGTCTGAAAACACAAGCCAGCGTGAGGTTTGGGACCGATGGCACGGCAGGCCCACTCTGAGTGGCTGAATCGAGATCTCCTGCACTGAGGTCATTTCAAATCTGAGACGTGCCTCAGGCTAGAGTTTTTGTCCAGCATGGCCTCTTCCTGAATGGTGTGGGGGCCTCATGAGGCCAGGAAAATTTGCCTACGATGCGATTTGTGAACTACTCCAAACCTCAAGGTTTCCTTCTGCACGAAACTCGAGTGCTATTGGATGGTTCCAGGAGGCCCCATACGGAAAGACTCGAGAGCAGGTGTCTAAGCATGGATGCCTGGGAACGCCACCTCATATTCCCACTCTTTAGTCAGGACAAGGCAGGCTCAATCTGCGGGCTCCTGGGTGAGCTACCCAGAGGGGAGAGTTGAAATGGACTCTCCTGAAGATGAGTCCTACTGTGGCTTGGTGGCCTGGGAGACCTTGGAATGTGGAGGTGGCTCAGGGACTCTGCAGGATTCTCCAACCTGAGGTGTTTGACACGGCTCCAACAAGGAAGCTTCCCATGTGGAGACGAGAGAAGTTCTGTTCAGTGCCTCAGGAAAGCCCCATATCCTGTTCTTCGAACCAAAGCCTCTGAGGAGTGACACCTGGAAAACAAAGCAAGAGTTGAGATTAGGGCCTAAGGGCCTGTCCGGCTCAACCTTCTATCTCTGTTGACATCTGTGTGCATGCCTTCATGGAGGTAGCAGCTCAGCTTGTGTCCGAAGGCCCCTGTGTGTGCAGGGAGGCTCCCGGTAATGGTATGTCCTCGGGGGCCTTGAGGTTTCTCATATTCTGGAGGTGTGTGGCCAAAGGAATGGACAGAGTTTCCCAGGAGAGAGCAGGCATGGTCCTGTGGTATGGCTCCAGAGGACCCAGCCTAGAGGCTGTGTTTGCCAGGGCTGTGGGGACAGATGTCTGAAAAAGCAAACTTGGCTCAGGTAGGGGCCAAGGTAATGGCAGGCCTGATCTCCAGTCCGAGAGGGGAGATCCTCTGGATATCAAAGGAGGGCAAGTGGGAGGCAGTCGCTCAGGCTTTTGTCTCTGGGTGTTGCGTTCACAGTGGCCGTTCAGGGTAGGGGTTGCTTCAGGGGCCGAGGAAGAGCCTTCCTCTCGGGGGATTGTCCAAGCTCCCAAGTGTTTGGGTTCATTCTGTGGGAAGGGAAGAGTACTGTTTTCTGCCACAGGGGACCCCCCAGGAGAGGGACTCTAGAGCACAGCAGTGGGTTCCCTCAACTGGAATACACACCATCTAGTTAGTCCTGCGTGCCTATGGGCATGGCAAGCCACATATGCGGGCTCTTGGTCCAATCACTGAGAGGCGTTACTTGAATAAGGTACTCACGCTGAGGGTCACAATGTGTGTTTGTGCCCAAGGCGGCCCTCACACATGGGCGTGGCCTCATGGGCCATGCCGTTTTCTCCTACACTGAAGGTTTGACTCACTGCCAGCAGCAAGGTTTCTTGCCATGGGGAAGGAGGGGTTCTGACTTGTGCATCAGGTTCCCCCCTGTGCAGGGATTGGAGATAAGGTCTAGGTTCTGATGACTGAAAACCCAGGTTGGGAATGGATGGTGGCCTAAGGCAGTGGCGGGTCCAATGTGCTGGGTGTGCAGCCAGCTGTGTCGGTGTCTGTTGGAAGGTCTGGGCTCAGGCTATTTGCGACAGAGCATCAGTGTTTAAGGTAGCCTATGCAATTGGGGTGTTGCCGAGGGCCAAGCAGTTTGATCCTCATTTGGGGTTTCTGGGCAGCACCATAGACAAAGTTTTTCTCCTGGGAGGCAGGCGGAGTGCTTCATTGTGGCCCCAGAATTCCCAGAAGGGAGGGTTTGTGGGCCAGGAGTGTGAGGACGGAAGTCTAGGAACACAAGCTAAAGTGAGGATTGGAGCCAAGGGCAGAGCAGGCCCACTAGGCAGAGGCTGAATCAAAATCTCCTGCATCTGAAGTCAGGCTGAGGATCAGACGTTGGCTGAGGCTGGAGTATGTGTCCATGATGGCACCTTCATGAAGCGGGGGCCTCATGAGGCCAAGGAAGTTTTCCCACGCTGAGATTGGAGGTTGCCCCAAACCACCAGGTTTCCTTCTGTGGGACATTCGAGTCCTGTTGCATGGCTCCAGGACATACCATACGGGAGGACTGGAGAGCACGGTTCGAAGGATGGATCCCTGTACAGCATGCCTCGCATTCCCATTGGCCATTAGCCACAAGATATGTTTGATCTGCTGCCTCTGGGGCACGCTAACCAGGGGGCTGAGTTGAAATGGCCTCTCCTGAGGATGCGTCATAATGTGCGTTTGCGTCCATGGAAACCTTGGAATGTGCTGGTTGTTCAGTGGCCCTGCGGAACTCTCCTACCTGAAGGGTTTGATACATCCCCAGTAAGTAAGCTCCCCATGTGGAGGCGAGAGAGGTTTGGTTTGGTGCCTCAGAAAAGCCCCGTGTGCTGGTCTACGAAAACAGACCTCTGAGGACGGACACATGGAAACCAGAGCTAAGGTTCAGATTAGGGCCTGGGGGCCTGTCCATTTCAACCTTCTGTCTCTGGGGACACTGTCTGAGAGTCTAAGTGGAGATAGTTGCTCCGCTGGTGTCAGAGAGCCCCTCTTAGTCCAGGGTAGCCTACACTATTGATGGCCTCAGGGGCCTTGGAGCTTTTCCCTAACCTGTAGGGTTGTGGTCAATGGATTGGGCACAATTTCCTTGGAGAGGGCAGGCACAATCTTTCGCTGTGGCTCCAGAGGCCCTAGCCTGGCGGTTGTGTGGGTCCAGGCTGAGGGCACAGAAGTCTGAAAACACAAACTCAGCTTATGAGTGGCGCCTAGGGTATGGCAGGCCGGATGTACAGCCCGAGAGGGAGCTCCTGGGCCTCTGAAACAAGGGCGAGGGGGAGGCGTTCCTTCAGGCTTTTGTCTCTGGATGTTGTGTCCGAGATAGCCGTGGATTGGAGGGGTGGCCTCAGGGACTGTGGACGAGTATCCCTCTCTGGGGATTTGTCCCAGCTCCCAAGAGTTTGGGGTCATTTTGTGGGAAGGGTGGAGTCGTGTTGTCTGGCTCACGTGTCTCTCCAAGAAAGGGATTCCAGAGCAGAGCCCCAGGTACGGGCGGGGCGACTGGAAAACTCAAACACTGGTGAGGATTGTGTGCATAGGGGCTTGGCAAGCCCCAGATGCGGGCTCTTGGCCCAGGCCCTGACAGGCCCTTCTTTGACATGGGGCTCATGCTGAGGGTCAGAGTGTGAATTTGTGCCCAAGCAGCACTCAAGTTTGGGCGTGGCATCAGGGACCAGGAAGGTTTCACCCACCCTGAAGGTGTGACTCCATGCCAAGAGCAAGCTTTACAGCCACGGGGAAGGAGGAGTTCTGTGTTGTGCTTGCGATACCCAGCTGTGTGGAGAATTGATATAATGTCTAGGTTCAGATATCTGAAAACCAAGTTTAGGAAGAGTTGACGGCATAAGACCATGGCGTTTCCGAAGTGCTGGGTGTGCGGCCAGCTGTCTCCTTGTCTGTCTGGACGTCTGGCTTCAGGCTGTGTCAGACAGAGCATGAGTTCCCAGAGCAGCCTATCCAGTTCGGGTACCGTCGAGGCCCGAGCAGGTTGATCCTTATCTGGGTTTTCTGGAGAGAGCCCCACAGGGAAACGTCTTTCTTCCCTTGGGCAGACCCTGGGCTCGGTTGTGGTTCTGGAGTTCCTAGTCCGGAGGGCTTGTTTGCCAGGACTGTGAGGAAGGAAGTCTGAAAACACAAGCTAGCGTGAGGTTTGGGACCGATGGCACGGCAGGCCCACTCTGAGAGGCTGAATCGAGATCTCCTGCACTGAGGTCATTTCAAATCTGAGACGTGCCTCAGGCTAGAGTTTTTGTCCAGCATGGCCTCTTCCTGAATGGTGTGGGGGCCTCATGAGGCCAGGAAAATTTGCCTACGATGGGATTTGTGAACTACTCCAAACCTCAAGGTTTCCTTCTGCACGAAAGTCGAGTGCTATTGGATGGTTCCAGGAGGCCCCATACGGAAAGACTCGAGAGCAGGTGTCTAAGCATGGATGCCTGGGAACGCCACCTCATATTCCCACTCTTTAGTCAGGACAAGGCAGGCTCAATCTGCGGGCTCCTGGGTGAGCTACCCAGAGGGGAGAGTTGAAATGGACTCTCCTGAAGATGAGTCCTACTGTGGCTTGGTGGCCTGGGAGACCTTGGAATGTGGAGGTGGCTCAGGGACTCTGCAGGATTCTCCAACCTGAGGTGTTTGACACGGCTCCAACAAGGAAGCTTCCCATGTGGAGACGAGAGAAGTTCTGTTCAGTGCCTCAGGAAAGCCCCATATCCTGTTCTTCGAACCAAAGCCTCTGAGGAGTGACACCTGGAAAACAAAGCAAGAGTTGAGATTAGGGCCTAAGGGCCTGTCCGGCTCAACCTTCTATCTCTGTTGACATCGGTGTGCATGCCTTCATGGAGGTAGCAGCTCCGCTTGTGTCCGAAGGCCCCTGTGTGTGCAGGGAGGCTCCCGGTAATGGTATGTCCTCGGGGGCCTTGAGGTTTCTCATATTCTGGAGGTGTGTGGCCAAAGGAATGGACAGAGTTTCCCAAAAGAGAGCAGGCATGGTCCTGTGGTATGGCTCCAGAGGACCCAGCCTAGAGGCTGTGTTTGCCAGGGCTGTGGGGACAGATGTCTGAAAAAGCAAACTTGGCTCAGGTAGGGGCCAAGGTAATGGCAGGCCTGATCTCCAGTCCGAGAGGGGAGATCCTCTGGATATCAAAGGAGGGCAAGTGGGAGGCAGTCGCTCAGGCTTTTGTCTCTGGGTGTTGCGTTCACAGTGGCCGTTCAGGGTAGGGGTTGCTTCAGGGGCCGAGGAAGAGCCTTCCTCTCGGGGGATTGTCCAAGCTCCCAAGTGTTTGGGTTCAATCTGTGGGAAGGGAAGAGTACTGTTTTCTGCCAAAGGGGACCCCCCAGGAGAGGGACTCTAGAGCACAGCAGTGGGTTCCCTCAACTGGAATACACACCATCTAGTTAGTCCTGCGTGCCTATGGGCATGGCAAGCCACATATGCGGGCTCTTGGTCCAATCACTGAGAGGCGTTACTTGAATAAGGTACTCACGCTGAGGGTCACAATGTGTGTTTGTGCCCATGGCGGCCCTCACACATGGGCGTGGCCTCATGGGCCATGCCGTTTTCTCCTACACTGAAGGTTTGACTCACTGCCAGCAGCAAGGTTTCTTGCCATGGGGAAGGAGGGGTTCTGACTTGTGCATCAGGTTCCCCCCTGTGCAGGGATTGGAGATAAGGTCTAGGTTCTGATGACTGAAAACCCAGGTTGGGAATGGATGGTGGCCTAAGGCAGTGGCGGGTCCAATGTGCTGGGTGTGCAGCCAGCTGTGTCGGTGTCTGTTGGAAGGTCTGGGCTCAGGCTATTTGCGACAGAGCATCAGTGGTTAAGGTAGCCTATGCAATTGGGGTGTTGCCGAGGGCCAAACAGTTTGATCCTCATTTGGGGTTTCTGGGCAGCACCATAGACAAAGTTTTTCTCCTGGGAGGCAGGCGGAGTGCTCCATTGTGGCCCCAGAATTCCCAGAAGGGAGGGTTTGTGGGCCAGGAGTGTGAGGACGGAAGTCTAGGAACACAAGCTAAAGTGAGGATTGGAGCCAAGGGCAGAGCAGGCCCACTAGGCAGAGGCTGAATCAAAATCTCCTGCATCTGAAGTCAGGCTGAGGATCAGACGTTGGCTGAGGCTGGAGTATGTGTCCATGATGGCACCTTCATGAAGCGGGGGCCTCATGAGGCCAAGGAAGTTTTCCCACGCTGAGTTTGGAGGTTGCCCCAAACCACCAGGTTTCCTTCTGTGGGACATTCGAGTCCTGTTGCATGGCTCCAGGACATACCATACGGAAGGACTGGAGAGCACGGTTCGAAGGATGGATCCCTGTACAGCATGCCTCGCATTCCCATTGGCCATTAGCCACAAGATATGTTTGATCTGCTGCCTCTGGGGCACGCTAACCAGGGGGCTGAGTTGAAATGGCCTCTCCTGAGGATGTTTCATAATGTGCGTTTGGGTCCATGGAAACCTTGGAATGTTCTGGTTGTTCAGTGGCCCTGCGGAACTCTCCTACCTGAAGGGTTTGATACATCCCCAGTAAGTAAGCTCCCCATGTGGAGGCGAGAGTGGTTTGGTTTGGTGCCTCAGAAAAGCCCCGTGTGCTGGTCTACGAAAACAGACCTCTGAGGACGGACACATGGAAACCAGAGCTAAGGTTCAGATTAGGGCCTGGGGGCCTGTCCATTTCAACCTTCTGTCTCTGGGGACACTGTCTGAGAGTCTAAGTGGAGATAGTTGCTCCGCTGGTGTCAGAGAGCCCCTCTTAGTCCAGGGTGGCCTACACTATTGATGGCCTCAGAGGCCTTGGAGCTTTTCCCTAACCTGTAGGGTTGTGGTCAATGGATTGGGCACAATTTCCTTGGAGAGGGCAGGCATAATCTTTCGCTGTGGCTCCAGAGGCCCTAGCCTGGCGGTTGTGTGGGTCCAGGCTGAGGGCACAGAAGTCTGAAAACACAAACTCAGCTTATGAGTGGCGCCTAGGGTATGGCAGGCCGGATGTGTAGCCCGAGAGGGATCTCCTGGGCCTCTGAAACAAGGGCGAGTGGGAGGCGTTCCTTCAGGCTTTTGTCTCTGGATGTTGTGTCCGAGATAGCCGTGGATTGGAGGGGTGGCCTCAGGGACTGTGGACGAGTATCCCACTCTGTGGATATGTCCCAGCTCCCAAGAGTTTGGGGTCATTTTGTGGGAAGGGTGGAGTCGTGTTGTCTGGCTCATGTGTCTCTCCAAGAAAGGGATTCCAGAACAGAGCCCCAGGTACGGGCGGGGCGACTGGAAAACTCAAACACTGGTGAGGATTGGGTGCAAAGGGGCTTGGCAAGCCCCATATGCGGGCTCTTGGCCCAGGCCCTGACAGGCCTTTCTTTGACATGGGGCTCATGCTGAGGTTCAGAAAGTGAATTTGTGCCCAAGCAGCACTCAAATTTGGGCGTGGCATCAGGGACCAGGAAGGTTTCTCCCACCCTGAAGGTGTGACTCCATGCCAAGAGCAAGCTTTACAGCCACGGGGAAGGAGGAGTTCTGTGTTGTGCTTGCGATACCCAGCTGTGTGGAGAATTGATATAATGTCTAGGTTCAGATATCTGAAAACCAAGGTTAGGAAGAGGTGGCGGCATAAGGCCATGGCGTGTCCGAAGTGCTGGGTGTGCGGCCAGCTGTCTCCTTGTCTGTCTGGACGTCTGGCTTCAGGCTGTGTCAGACAGAGCATGAGTGCCCAGAGCAGCCTATCCAGTTCGGGTACCGTCGAGGCCCGAGCAGGTTGATCCTCATCTGGGTTTTCTGGAGAGAGCCCCACAGGGAAACGTTTTTCTTCCCTTGGGCAGACCCTGGGCTGGGTTGTGGTTCTGGAGTTCCTAGTCCGGAGGGCTTGTTTGCCAGGAGTGTGAGGAAGGAAGTCTGAAAACACAAGCTAGCGTGAGGTTTGGGACCGATGGCACGGCAGGCCCACTCTGAGAGGCTGAATCGAGATATCCTGCACTGAGGTCATGTCAACTATGAGACGTCCTCAGGCTAGAGTTTTTGTCCAGCATGGCCTCTTCCTGAAGGGTGTGGGGGCTTCATGAGGCCAGGGAGGTTTGCCTACGATGGGATTTGTGAACTACTCCAAACCTCAAGGTTTCCTTCTGCACGACAGTCGAGTGCTATTGGATGGTTCCAGGAGGCCCCATACGGAAAGACTCGAGAGTAGGTGTCTAAGCATGGATGCCTGGGAACGCCACCTCATATTCCCACTCTTTAGTCAGGACAAGGCAGGCTCAATCTGCGGGATCCTGGGTGAGCTACCCAGAGGGGAGAGTTGAAATGGACTCTCCTGAAGATGAGTCCTACTGTGGCTTGGTGGCCTGGGAGACCTTGGAATGTGGAGGTGGCTCAGGGACTCTGCAGGATTCTCCAACCTGAGGTGTTTGACACGGCTCCAACAAGGAAGCTTCCCATGTGGAGACGAGAGAAGTTCTGTTCAGTGCCTCAGGAAAGCCCCATATCCTGTTCTTCGAACCAAAGCCTCTGAGGAGTGACACCTGGAAAACAAAGCAAGAGTTGAGATTAGGGCCTAAGGGCCTGTCCGGCTCAACCTTCTATCTCTGTTGACATCGGTGTGCATGCCTTCATGGAGGTAGCAGCTCCGCTTGTGTCCGAAGGCCCCTGTGTGTGCAGGGAGGCTCCCGGTAATGGTATGTCCTCGGGGGCCTTGAGGTTTCTCATATTCTGGAGGTGTGTGGCCAAAGGAATGGACAGAGTTTCCCAGGAGAGAGCAGGCATGGTCCTGTGGTATGGCTCCAGAGGACCCAGCCTAGAGGCTGTGTTTGCCAGGGCTGTGGGGACAGATGTCTGAAAAAGCAAACTTGGCTCAGGTAGGGGCCAAGGTAATGGCAGGCCTGATCTCCAGTCCGAGAGGGGAGATCCTCTGGATATCAAAGGAGGGCAAGTGGGAGGCAGTCGCTCAGGCTTTTGTCTCTGGGTGTTGCGTTCACAGTGGCCGTTCAGGGTAGGGGTTGCTTCAGGGGCCGAGGAAGAGCCTTCCTCTCGGGGGATTGTCCAAGCTCCCAAGTGTTTGGGTTCATTCTGTGGGAAGGGAAGAGTACTGTTTTCTGCCACAGGGGACCCCCCAGGAGAGGGACTCTAGAGCACAGCAGTGGGTTCCCTCAACTGGAATACACACCATCTAGTTAGTCCTGCGTGCCTATGGGCATGGCAAGCCACATATGCGGGCTCTTGGTCCAATCACTGAGAGGCGTTACTTGAATAAGGTACTCACGCTGAGGGTCACAATGTGTGTTTGTGCCCAAGGCGGCCCTCACACATGGGCGTGGCCTCATGGGCCATGCCGTTTTCTCCTACACTGAAGGTTTGACTCACTGCCAGCAGCAAGGTTTCTTGCCATGGGGAAGGAGGGGTTCTGACTTGTGCATCAGGTTCCCCCCTGTGCAGGGATTGGAGATAAGGTCTAGGTTCTGATGACTGAAAACCCAGGTTGGGAATGGATGGTGGCCTAAGGCAGTGGCGGGTCCAATGTGCTGGGTGTGCAGCCAGCTGTGTCGGTGTCTGTTGGAAGGTCTGGGCTCAGGCTATTTGCGACAGAGCATCAGTGGTTAAGGTAGCCTATGCAATTGGGGTGTTGCCGAGGGCCAAGCAGTTTGATCCTCATTTGGGGTTTCTGGGCAGCACCATAGACAAAGTTTTTCTCCTGGGAGGCAGGCGGAGTGCTTCATTGTGGCCCCAGAATTCCCAGTAGGGAGGGTTTGTGGGCCAGGAGTGTGAGGACGGAATTCTAGGAACACAAGCTAAAGTGAGGATTGGAGCCAAGGGCAGAGCAGGCCCACTAGGCAGAGGCTGAATCAAAATCTCCTGCATCTGAAGTCAGGCTGAGGATCAGACGTTGGCTGAGGCTGGAGTATGTGTCCATGATGGCACCTTCATGAAGCGGGGGCCTCATGAGGCCAAGGAAGTTTTCCCACGCTGAGATTGGAGGTTGCCCCAAACCACCAGGTTTCCTTCTGTGGGACATTCGAGTCCTGTTGCATGGCTCCAGGACATACCATACGGAAGGACTGGAGAGCACGGTTCGAAGGATGGATCCCTGTACAGCATGCCTCGCATTCCCATTGGCCATTAGCCACAAGATATGTTTGATCTGCTGCCTCTGGGGCACGCTAACCAGGGGGCTGAGTTGAAATGGCCTCTCCTGAGGATGCGTCATAATGTGCGTTTGGGTCCATGGAAACCTTGGAATGTGCTGGTTGTTCAGTGGCCCTGCGGAACTCTCCTACCTGAAGGGTTTGATACATCCCCAGTAAGTAAGCTCCCCATGTGGAGGCGAGAGAGGTTTGGTTTGGTGCCTCAGAAAAGCCCCGTGTGCTGGTCTACGAAAACAGACCTCTGAGGACGGACACATGGAAACCAGAGCTAAGGTTCAGATTAGGGCCTGGGGGCCTGTCCATTTCAACCTTCTGTCTCTGGGGACACTGTCTGAGAGTCTAAGTGGAGATAGTTGCTCCGCTGGTGTCAGAGAGCCCCTCTTAGTCCAGGGTGGCCTACACTATTGATGGCCTCAGGGGCCTTGGAGCTTTTCCCTAACCTGTAGGGTTGTGGTCAATGGATTGGGCACAATTTCCTTGGAGAGGGCAGGCACAATGTTTCGCTGTGGCTCCAGAGGCCCTAGCCTGGCGGTTGTGTGGGTCCAGGCTGAGGGCACAGAAGTCTGAAAACACAAACTCAGCTTATGAGTGGCGCCTAGGGTATGGCAGGCCGGATGTACAGCCCGAGAGGGAGCTCCTGGGCCTCTGAAACAAGGGCGAGTGGGAGGCGTTCCTTCAGGCTTTTGTTTCTGGATGTTGTGTCCGAGATAGCCGTGGATTGGAGGGGTGGCCTCAGGGACTGTGGACGAGTATCCCTCTCTGGGGATTTGTCCCAGCTCCCAAGAGTTTGGGGTCATTTTGTGGGAAGGGTGGAGTCGTGTTGTCTGGCTCACGTGTCTCTCCAAGAAAGGGATTCCAGAGCAGAGCCCCAGGTACGGGCTGGGCGACTGGAAAACTCAAACACTGGTGAGGATTGTGTGCATAGGGGCTTGGCAAGCCCCAGATGCGGGCTCTTGGCCCAGGCCCTGACAGGCCCTTCTTTGACATGGGGCTCATGCTGAGGGTCAGAGTGTGAATTTGTGCCCAAGCAGCACTCAAGTTTGGGCGTGGCATCAGGGACCAGGAAGGTTTCACCCACCCTGAAGGTGTGACTCCATGCCAAGAGCAAGCTTTACAGCCACGGGGAAGGAGGAGTTCTGTGTTGTGCTTGCGATACCCAGCTGTGTGGAGAATTGATATAATGTCTAGGTTCAGATATCTGAAAACCAAGTTTAGGAAGAGTTGACGGCATAAGACCATGGCGTTTCCGAAGTGCTGGGTGTGCGGCCAGCTGTCTCCTTGTCTGTCTGGACGTCTGGCTTCAGGCTGTGTCAGACAGAGCATGAGTTCCCAGAGCAGCCTATCCAGTTCGGGTACCGTCGAGGCCCGAGCAGGTTGATCCTCATCTGGGTTTTCTGGAGAGAGCCCCACAGGGAAACGTCTTTCTTCCCTTGGGCAGACCCTGGGCTCGGTTGTGGTTCTGGAGTTCCTAGTCCGGAGGGCTTGTTTGCCAGGAGTGTGAGGAAGGAAGTCTGAAAACACAAGCTAGCGTGAGGTTTGGGACCGATGGCACGGCAGGCCCACTCTGAGAGGCTGAATCGAGATCTCCTGCACTGAGGTCATTTCAAATCTGAGACGTGCCTCAGGCTAGAGTTTTTGTCCAGCATGGCCTCTTCCTGAATGGTGTGGGGGCCTCATGAGGCCAGGAAAATTTGCCTACGATGGGATTTGTGAACTACTCCAAACCTCAAGGTTTCCTTCTGCACGAAAGTCGAGTGCTATTGGATGGTTCCAGGAGGCCCCATACGGAAAGACTCGAGAGCAGGTGTCTAAGCATGGATGCCTGGGAACGCCACCTCATATTCCCACTCTTTAGTCAGGACAAGGCAGGCTCAATCTGCGGGCTCCTGGGTGAGCTACCCAGAGGGGAGAGTTGAAATGGACTCTCCTGAAGATGAGTCCTACTGTGGCTTGGTGGCCTGGGAGACCTTGGAATGTGGAGGTGGCTCAGGGACTCTGCAGGATTCTCCAACCTGAGGTGTTTGACACGGCTCCAACAAGGAAGCTTCCCATGTGGAGACGAGAGAAGTTCTGTTCAGTGCCTCAGGAAAGCCCCATATCCTGTTCTTCGAACCAAAGCCTCTGAGGAGTGACACCTGGAAAACAAAGCAAGAGTTGAGATTAGGGCCTAAGGGCCTGTCCGGCTCAACCTTCTATCTCTGTTGACATCGGTGTGCATGCCTTCATGGAGGTAGCAGCTCCGCTTGTGTCCGAAGGCCCCTGTGTGTGCAGGGAGGCTCCCGGTAATGGTATGTCCTCGGGGGCCTTGAGGTTTCTCATATTCTGGAGGTGTGTGGCCAAAGGAATGGACAGAGTTTCCCAGGAGAGAGCAGGCATGGTCCTGTGGTATGGCTCCAGAGGACCCAGCCTAGAGGCTGTGTTTGCCAGGGCTGTGGGGACAGATGTCTGAAAAAGCAAACTTGGCTCAGGTAGGGGCCAAGGTAATGGCAGGCCTGATCTCCAGTCCGAGAGGGGAGATCCTCTGGATATCAAAGGAGGGCAAGTGGGAGGCAGTCGCTCAGGCTTTTGTCTCTGGGTGTTGCGTTCACAGTGGCCGTTCAGGGTAGGGGTTGCTTCAGGGGCCGAGGAAGAGCCTTCCTCTCGGGGGATTGTCCAAGCTCCCAAGTGTTTGGGTTCATTCTGTGGGAAGGGAAGAGTACTGTTTTCTGCCACAGGGGACCCCCCAGGAGAGGGACTCTAGAGCACAGCAGTGGGTTCCCTCAACTGGAATACACACCATCTAGTTAGTCCTGCGTGCCTATGGGCATGGCAAGCCACATATGCGGGCTCTTGGTCCAATCACTGAGAGGCGTTACTTGAATAAGGTACTCACGCTGAGGGTCACAATGTGTGTTTGTGCCCAAGGCGGCCCTCACACATGGGCGTGGCCTCATGGGCCATGCCGTTTTCTCCTACACTGAAGGTTTGACTCACTGCCAGCAGCAAGGTTTCTTGCCATGGGGAAGGAGGGGTTCTGACTTGTGCATCAGGTTCCCCCCTGTGCAGGGATTGGAGATAAGGTCTAGGTTCTGATGACTGAAAACCCAGGTTGGGAATGGATGGTGGCCTAAGGCAGTGGCGGGTCCAATGTGCTGGGTGTGCAGCCAGCTGTGTCGGTGTCTGTTGGAAGGTCTGGGCTCAGGCTATTTGCGACAGAGCATCAGTGGTTAAGGTAGCCTATGCAATTGGGGTGTTGCCGAGGGCCAAGCAGTTTGATCCTCATTTGGGGTTTCTGGGCAGCACCATAGACAAAGTTTTTCTCCTGGGAGGCAGGCGGAGTGCTTCATTGTGGCCCCAGAATTCCCAGTAGGGAGGGTTTGTGGGCCAGGAGTGTGAGGACGGAATTCTAGGAACACAAGCTAAAGTGAGGATTGGAGCCAAGGGCAGAGCAGGCCCACTAGGCAGAGGCTGAATCAAAATCTCCTGCATCTGAAGTCAGGCTGAGGATCAGACGTTGGCTGAGGCTGGAGTATGTGTCCATGATGGCACCTTCATGAAGCGGGGGCCTCATGAGGCCAAGGAAGTTTTCCCACGCTGAGATTGGAGGTTGCCCCAAACCACCAGGTTTCCTTCTGTGGGACATTCGAGTCCTGTTGCATGGCTCCAGGACATACCATACGGAAGGACTGGAGAGCACGGTTCGAAGGATGGATCCCTGTACAGCATGCCTCGCATTCCCATTGGCCATTAGCCACAAGATATGTTTGATCTGCTGCCTCTGGGGCACGCTAACCAGGGGGCTGAGTTGAAATGGCCTCTCCTGAGGATGCGTCATAATGTGCGTTTGGGTCCATGGAAACCTTGGAATGTGCTGGTTGTTCAGTGGCCCTGCGGAACTCTCCTACCTGAAGGGTTTGATACATCCCCAGTAAGTAAGCTCCCCATGTGGAGGCGAGAGAGGTTTGGTTTGGTGCCTCAGAAAAGCCCCGTGTGCTGGTCTACGAAAACAGACCTCTGAGGACGGACACATGGAAACCAGAGCTAAGGTTCAGATTAGGGCCTGGGGGCCTGTCCATTTCAACCTTCTGTCTCTGGGGACACTGTCTGAGAGTCTAAGTGGAGATAGTTGCTCCGCTGGTGTCAGAGAGCCCCTCTTGGTCCAGGGTGGCCTACACTATTGATGGCCTCAGGGGCCTTGGAGCTTTTCCCTAACCTGTAGGGTTGTGGTCAATGGATTGGGCACAATTTCCTTGGAGAGGGCAGGCACAATCTTTCGCTGTGGCTCCAGAGGCCCTAGCCTGGCGGTTGTGTGGGTCCAGGCTGAGGGCACAGAAGTCTGAAAACACAAACTCAGCTTATGAGTGGCGCCTAGGGTATGGCAGGCCGGATGTACAGCCCGAGAGGGAGCTCCTGGGCCTCTGAAACAAGGGCGAGTGGGAGGCGTTCCTTCAGGCTTTTGTCTCTGGATGTTGTGTCCGAGATAGCCGTGGATTGGAGGGGTGGCCTCAGGGACTGTGGACGAGTATCCCTCTCTGGGGATTTGTCCCAGCTCCCAAGAGTTTGGGGTCATTTTGTGGGAAGGGTGGAGTCGTGTTGTCTGGCTCACGTGTCTCTCCAAGAAAGGGATTCCAGAGCAGAGCCCCAGGTACGGGCTGGGCGACTGGAAAACTCAAACACTGGTGAGGATTGTGTGCATAGGGGCTTGGCAAGCCCCAGATGCGGGCTCTTGGCCCAGGCCCTGACAGGCCCTTCTTTGACATGGGGCTCATGATGAGGGTCAGAGTGTGAATTTGTGCCCAAGCAGCACTCAAGTTTGGGCGTGGCATCAGGGACCAGGAAGGTTTCACCCACCCTGAAGGTGTGACTCCATGCCAAGAGCAAGCTTTACAGCCACGGGGAAGGAGGAGTTCTGTGTTGTGCTTGCGATACCTAGCTGTGTGGAGAATTGATATAATGTCTAGGTTCAGATATCTGAAAACCAAGTTTAGGAAGAGTTGACGGCATAAGACCATGGCGTTTCCGAAGTGCTGGGTGTGCGGCCAGCTGTCTCCTTGTCTGTCTGGACGTCTGGCTTCAGGCTGTGTCAGACAGAGCATGAGTTCCCAGAGCAGCCTATCCAGTTCGGGTACCGTCGAGGCCCGAGCAGGTTGATCCTCATCTGGGTTTTCTGGAGAGAGCCCCACAGGGAAACGTCTTTCTTCCCTTGGGCAGACCCTGGGCTCGGTTGTGGTTCTGGAGTTCCTAGTCCGGAGGGCTTGTTTGCCAGGAGTGTGAGGAAGGAAGTCTGAAAACACAAGCTAGCGTGAGGTTTGGGACCGATGGCACGGCAGGCCCACTCTGAGAGGTCGAATCGAGATCTCCTGCACTGAGGTCATTTCAAATCTGAGACGTGCCTCAGGCTAGAGTTTTTGTCCAGCATGGCCTCTTCCTGAATGGTGTGGGGGCCTCATGAGGCCAGGAAAATTTGCCTACGATGGGATTTGTGAACTACTCCAAACCTCAAGGTTTCCTTCTGCACGAAAGTCGAGTGCTATTGGATGGTTCCAGGAGGCCCCATACGGAAAGACTCGAGAGCAGGTGTCTAAGCATGGATGCCTGGGCACGCCACCTCATATTCCCACTGTTTAGTCAGGACAAGGCAGGCTCAATCTGCGGGCTCCTGGGTGAGCTACCCAGAGGGGAGAGTTGAAATGGACTCTCCTGAAGATGAGTCCTACTGTGGCTTGGTGGCCTGGGAGACCTTGGAATGTGGAGGTGGCTCAGGGACTCTGCAGGATTCTCCAACCTGAGGTGTTTGACACGGCTCCAACAAGGAAGCTTCCCATGTGGAGACGAGAGAAGTTCTGTTCAGTGCCTCAGGAAAGCCCCATATCCTGTTCTTCGAACCAAAGCCTCTGAGGAGTGACACCTGGAAAACAAAGCAAGAGTTGAGATTAGGGCCTAAGGGCCTGTCCGGCTCAACCTTCTATCTCTGTTGACATCGGTGTGCATGCCTTCATGGAGGTAGCAGCTCCGCTTGTGTCCGAAGGCCCCTGTGTGTGCAGGGAGGCTCCCGGTAATGGTATGTCCTCGGGGGCCTTGAGGTTTCTCATATTCTGGAGGTGTGTGGCCAAAGGAATGGACAGAGTTTCCCAGGAGAGAGCAGGCATGGTCCTGTGGTATGGCTCCAGAGGACCCAGCCTAGAGGCTGTGTTTGCCAGGGCTGTGGGGACAGATGTCTGAAAAAGCAAACTTGGCTCAGGTAGGGGCCAAGGTAATGGCAGGCCTGATCTCCAGTCCGAGAGGGGAGATCCTCTGGATATCAAAGGAGGGCAAGTGGGAGGCAGTCGCTCAGGCTTTTGTCTCTGGGTGTTGCGTTCACAGTGGCCGTTCAGGGTAGGGGTTGCTTCAGGGGCCGAGGAAGAGCCTTCCTCTCGGGGGATTGTCCAAGCTCCCAAGTGTTTGGGTTCATTCTGTGGGAAGGGAAGAGTACTGTTTTCTGCCACAGGGGACCCCCCAGGAGAGGGACTCTAGAGCACAGCAGTGGGTTCCCTCAACTGGAATACACACCATCTAGTTAGTCCTGCGTGCCTATGGGCATGGCAAGCCACATATGCGGGCTCTTGGTCCAATCACTGAGAGGCGTTACTTGAATAAGGTACTCACGCTGAGGGTCACAATGTGTGTTTGTGCCCATGGCGGCCCTCACACATGGGCGTGGCCTCATGGGCCATGCCGTTTTCTCCTACACTGAAGGTTTGACTCACTGCCAGCAGCAAGGTTTCTTGCCATGGGGAAGGAGGGGTTCTGACTTGTGCATCAGGTTCCGCCCTGTGCAGGGATTGGAGATAAGGTCTAGGTTCTGATGACTGAAAACCCAGGTTGGGAATGGATGGTGGCCTAAGGCAGTGGCGGGTCCAATGTGCTGGGTGTGCAGCCAGCTGTGTCGGTGTCTGTTGGAAGGTCTGGGCTCAGGCTATTTGCGACAGAGCATCAGTGGTTAAGGTAGCCTATGCAATTGGGGTGTTGCCGAGGGCCAAACAGTTTGATCCTCATTTGGGGTTTCTGGGCAGCACCATAGACAAAGTTTTTCTCCTGGGAGGCAGGCGGAGTGCTCCATTGTGGCCCCAGAATTCCCAGAAGGGAGGGTTTGTGGGCCAAGAGTGTGAGGACGGAAGTCTAGGAACACAAGCTAAAGTGAGGATTGGAGCCAAGGGCAGAGCAGGCCCACTAGGCAGAGGCTGAATCAAAATCTCCTGCATCTGAAGTCAGGCTGAGGATCAGACGTTGGCTGAGGCTGGAGTATGTGTCCATGATGGCACCTTCATGAAGCGGGGGCCTCATGAGGCCAAGGAAGTTTTCCCACGCTGAGTTTGGAGGTTGCCCCAAACCACCAGGTTTCCTTCTGTGGGACATTCGAGTCCTGTTGCATGGCTCCAGGACATACCATACGGAAGGACTGGAGAGCACGGTTCGAAGGATGGATCCCTGTACAGCATGCCTCGCATTCCCATTGGCCATTAGCCACAAGATATGTTTGATCTGCTGCCTCTGGGGCACGCTAACCAGGGGGCTGAGTTGAAATGGCCTCTCCTGAGGATGCGTCATAATGTGCGTTTGGGTCCATGGAAACCTTGGAATGTTCTGGTTGTTCAGTGGCCCTGCGGAACTCTCCTACCTGAAGGGTTTGATACATCCCCAGTAAGTAAGCTCCCCATGTGGAGGCGAGAGTGGTTTGGTTTGGTGCCTCAGAAAAGCCCCGTGTGCTGGTCTACGAAAACAGACCTCTGAGGACGGACACATGGAAACCAGAGCTAAAGTTCAGATTAGGGCCTGGGGGCCTGTCCATTTCAACCTTCTGTCTCTGGGGACACTGTCTGAGAGTCTAAGTGGAGATAGTTGCTCCGCTGGTGTCAGAGAGCCCCTCTTAGTCCAGGGTGGCCTACACTATTGATGGCCTCAGGGGCCTTGGAGCTTTTCCCTAACCTGTAGGGTTGTGGTCAATGGATTGGGCACAATTTCCTTGGAGAGGGCAGGCACAATCTTTCGCTGTGGCTCCAGAGGCCCTAGCCTGGCGGTTGTTTGGGTCCAGGCTGAGGGCACAGAAGTCTGAAAACACAAACTCAGCTTATGAGTGGCGCCTAGGGTATGGCAGGCCGGATGTGTAGCCCGAGAGGGATCTCCTGGGCCTCTGAAACAAGGGCGAGTGGGAGGCGTTCCTTCAGGCTTTTGTCTCTGGATGTTGTGTCCGAGATAGCCGTGGATTGGAGGGGTGGCCTCAGGGACTGTGGACGAGTATCCCACTCTGTGGATATGTCCCAGCTCCCAAGAGTTTGGGGTCATTTTGTGGGAAGGGTGGAGTCGTGTTGTCTGGCTCATGTGTCTCTCCAAGAAAGGGATTCCAGAACAGAGCCCCAGGTACGGGCGGGGCGACTGGAAAACTCAAACACTGGTGAGGATTGGGTGCAAAGGGGCTTGGCAAGCCCCATATGCGGGCTCTTGGCCCAGGCCCTGACAGGCCTTTCTTTGACATGGGGCTCATGCTGAGGTTCAGAAAGTGAATTTGTGCCCAAGCAGCACTCAAGTTTGGGCGTGGCATCAGGGACCAGGAAGGTTTCTCCCACCCTGAAGGTGTGACTCCATGCCAAGAGCAAGCTTTACAGCCACGGGGAAGGAGGAGTTCTGTGTTGTGCTTGCGATACCCAGCTGTGTGGAGAATTGATATAATGTCTAGGTTCAGATATCTGAAAACCAAGGTTAGGAAGAGGTGGCGGCATAAGACCATGGCGTGTCCGAAGTGCTGGGTGTGCGGCCAGCTGTCTCCTTGTCTGTCTGGACGTCTGGCTTCAGGCTGTGTCAGACAGAGCATGAGTGCCCAGAGCAGCCTATCCAGTTCGGGTACCGTCGAGGCCCGAGCAGGTTGATCCTCATCTGGGTTTTCTGGAGAGAGCCCCACAGGGAAACGTTTTTTTCCCTTGGGCAGACCCTGGGCTGGGTTGTGGTTCTGGAGTTCCTAGTCCGGAGGGCTTGTTTGCCAGGAGTGTGAGGAAGGAAGTCTGAAAACACAAGCTAGCGTGAGGTTTGGGACCGATGGCACGGCAGGCCCACTCTGAGAGGCTGAATCGAGATATCCTGCACTGAGGTCATGTCAACTATGAGACGTCCTCAGGCTAGAGTTTTTGTCCAGCATGGCCTCTTCCTGAAGGGTGTGGGGGCTTCATGAGGCCAGGGAGGTTTGCCTACGATGGGATTTGTGAACTACTCCAAACCTCAAGGTTTCCTTCTGCACGACAGTCGAGTGCTATTGGATGGTTCCAGGAGGCCCCATACGGAAAGACTCGAGAGTAGGTGTCTAAGCATGGATGCCTGGGAACGCCACCTCATATTCCCACTCTTTAGTCAGGACAAGGCAGGCTCAATCTGCGGGATCCTGGGTGAGCTACCCAGAGGGGAGAGTTGAAATGGACTCTCCTGAAGATGAGTCCTACTGTGGCTTGGTGGCCTGGGAGACCTTGGAATGTGGAGGTGGCTCAGGGACTCTGCAGGATTCTCCAACCTGAGGTGTTTGACACGGCTCCAACAAGGAAGCATCCCATGTGGAGACGAGAGAAGTTCTGTTCAGTGCCTCAGGAAAGCCCCATATCCTGTTCTTCGAACCAAAGCCTCTGAGGAGTGACACCTGGAAAACAAAGCAAGAGTTGAGATTAGGGCCTAAGGGCTTGTCCGGCTCAACCTTCTATCTCTGTTGACATCTGTGTGCATGCCTTCATGGAGGTAGCAGCTCCGCTTGTGTCCGAAGGCCCCTGTGTGTGCAGGGAGGCTCCCGGTAATGGTATGTTCTCGGGGGCCTTGAGGTTTCTCATATTCTGGAGGTGTGTGGCCAAAGGAATGGACAGAGTTTCCCAGGAGAGAGCAGGCATGGTCCTGTGGTATGGCTCCAGAGGACCCAGCCTAGAGGCTGTGTTTGCCAGGGCTGTGGGGACAGATGTCTGAAAAAGCAAACTTGGCTCAGGTAGGGGCCAAGGTAATGGCAGGCCTGATCTCCAGTCCGAGAGGGGAGATCCTCTGGATATCAAAGGAGGGCAAGTGGGAGGCAGTCGCTCAGGCTTTTGTCTCTGGGTGTTGCGTTCACAGTGGCCGTTCAGGGTAGGGGTTGCTTCAGGGGCCGAGGAAGAGCCTTCCTCTCGGGGGATTGTCCAAGCTCCCAAGTGTTTGGGTTCATTCTGTGGGAAGGGAAGAGTACTGTTTTCTGCCACAGGGGACCCCCCAGGAGAGGGACTCTAGAGCACAGCAGTGGGTTCCCTCAACTGGAATACACACCATCTAGTTAGTCCTGCGTGCCTATGGGCATGGCAAGCCACATATGCGGGCTCTTGGTCCAATCACTGAGAGGCGTTACTTGAATAAGGTACTCACGCTGAGGGTCACAATGTGTGTTTGTGCGCAAGGCGGCCCTCACACATGGGCGTGGCCTCATGGGCCATGCCGTTTTCTCCTACACTGAAGGTTTGACTCACTGCCAGCAGCAAGGTTTCTTGCCATGGGGAAGGAGGGGTTCTGACTTGTGCATCAGGTTCCCCCCTGTGCAGGGATTGGAGATAAGGTCTAGGTTCTGATGACTGAAAACCCAGGTTGGGAATGGATGGTGGCCTAAGGCAGTGGCGGGTCCAATGTGCTGGGTGTGCAGCCAGCTGTGTCGGTGTCTGTTGGAAGGTCTGGGCTCAGGCTATTTGCGACAGAGCATCAGTGGTTAAGGTAGCCTATGCAATTGGGGTGTTGCCGAGGGCCAAGCAGTTTGATCCTCATTTGGGGTTTCTGGGCAGCACCATAGACAAAGTTTTTCTCCTGGGAGGCAGGCGGAGTGCTTCATTGTGGCCCCAGAATTCCCAGTAGGGAGGGTTTGTGGGCCAGGAGTGTGAGGACGGAATTCTAGGAACACAAGCTAAAGTGAGGATTGGAGCCAAGGGCAGAGCAGGCCCACTAGGCAGAGGCTGAATCAAAATCTCCTGCATCTGAAGTCAGGCTGAGGATCAGACGTTGGCTGAGGCTGGAGTATGTGTCCATGATGGCACCTTCATGAAGCGGGGGCCTCATGAGGCCAAGGAAGTTTTCCCACGCTGAGATTGGAGGTTGCCCCAAACCACCAGGTTTCCTTCTGTGGGACATTCGAGTCCTGTTGCATGGCTCCAGGACATACCATACGGAAGGACTGGAGAGCACGGTTCGAAGGATGGATCCCTGTACAGCATGCCTCGCATTCCCATTGGCCATTAGCCACAAGATATGTTTGATCTGCTGCCTCTGGGGCACGCTAACCAGGGGGCTGAGTTGAAATGGCCTCTCCTGAGGATGCGTCATAATGTGCGTTTGGGTCCATGGAAACCTTGGAATGTGCTGGTTGTTCAGTGGCCCTGCGGAACTCTCCTACCTGAAGGGTTTGATACATCCCCAGTAAGTAAGCTCCCCATGTGGAGGCGAGAGAGGTTTGGTTTGGTGCCTCAGAAAAGCCCCGTGTGCTGGTCTACGAAAACAGACCTCTGAGGACGGACACATGGAAACCAGAGCTAAGGTTCAGATTAGGGCCTGGGGGCCTGTCCATTTCAACCTTCTGTCTCTGGGGACACTGTCTGAGAGTCTAAGTGGAGATACTTGCTCCGCTGGTGTCAGAGAGCCCCTCTTAGTCCAGGGTGGCCTACACTATTGATGGCCTCAGGGGCCTTGGAGCTTTTCCCTAACCTGTAGGGTTGTGGTCAATGGATTGGGCACAATTTCCTTGGAGAGGGCAGGCACAATGTTTCGCTGTGGCTCCAGAGGCCCTAGCCTGGCGGTTGTGTGGGTCCAGGCTGAGGGCACAGAAGTCTGAAAACACAAACTCAGCTTATGAGTGGCGCCTAGGGTATGGCAGGCCGGATGTACAGCCCGAGAGGGAGCTCCTGGGCCTCTGAAACAAGGGCGAGTGGGAGGCGTTCCTTCAGGCTTTTGTCTCTGGATGTTGTGTCCGAGATAGCCGTGGATTGGAGGGGTGGCCTCAGGGACTGTGGACGAGTATCCCTCTCTGGGGATTTGTCCCAGCTCCCAAGAGTTTGGGGTCATTTTGTGGGAAGGGTGGAGTCGTGTTGTCTGGCTCACGTGTCTCTCCAAGAAAGGGATTCCAGAGCAGAGCCCCAGGTACGGGCTGGGCGACTGGAAAACTCAAACACTGGTGAGGATTGTGTGCATAGGGGCTTGGCAAGCCCCAGATGCGGGCTCTTGGCCCAGGCCCTGACAGGCCCTTCTTTGACATGGGGCTCATGCTGAGGGTCAGAGTGTGAATTTGTGCCCAAGCAGCACTCAAGTTTGGGCGTGGCATCAGGGACCAGGAAGGTTTCACCCACCCTGAAGGTGTGACTCCATGCCAAGAGCAAGCTTTACAGCCACGGGGAAGGAGGAGTTCTGTGTTGTGCTTGCGATACCCAGCTGTGTGGAGAACTGATATAATGTCTAGGTTCAGATATCTGAAAACCAAGTTTAGGAAGAGTTGACGGCATAAGACCATGGCGTTTCCGAAGTGCTGGGTGTGCGGCCAGCTGTCTCCTTGTCTGTCTGGACGTCTGGCTTCAGGCTGTGTCAGACAGAGCATGAGTTCCCAGAGCAGCCTATCCAGTTCGGGTACCGTCGAGGCCCGAGCAGGTTGATCCTCATCTGGGTTTTCTGGAGAGAGCCCCACAGGGAAACGTCTTTCTTCCCTTGGGCAGACCCTGGGCTCGGTTGTGGTTCTGGAGTTCCTAGTCCGGAGGGCTTGTTTGCCAGGAGTGTGAGGAAGGAAGTCTGAAAACACAAGCTAGCGTGAGGTTTGGGACCGATGGCACGGCAGGCCCACTCTGAGAGGCTGAATCGAGATCTCCTGCACTGAGGTCATTTCAAATCTGAGACGTGCCTCAGGCTAGAGTTTTTGTCCAGCATGGCCTCTTCCTGAATGGTGTGGGGGCCTCATGAGGCCAGGAAAATTTGCCTACGATGGGATTTGTGAACTACTCCAAACCTCAAGGTTTCCTTCTGCACGAAAGTCGAGTGCTATTGGATGGTTCCAGGAGGCCCCATACGGAAAGACTCGAGAGCAGGTGTCTAAGCATGGATGCCTGGGAACGCCACCTCATATTCCCACTCTTTAGTCAGGACAAGGCAGGCTCAATCTGCGGGCTCCTGGGTGAGCTACCCAGAGGGGAGAGTTGAAATGGACTCTCCTGAAGATGAGTCCTACTGTGGCTTGGTGGCCTGGGAGACCTTGGAATGTGGAGGTGGCTCAGGGACTCTGCAGGATTCTCCAACCTGAGGTGTTTGACACGGCTCCAACAAGGAAGCTTCCCATGTGGAGACGAGAGAAGTTCTGTTCAGTGCCTCAGGAAAGCCCCATATCCTGTTCTTCGAACCAAAGCCTCTGAGGAGTGACACCTGGAAAACAAAGCAAGAGTTGAGATTAGGGCCTAAGGGCCTGTCCGGCTCAACCTTCTATCTCTGTTGACATCGGTGTGCATGCCTTCATGGAGGTAGCAGCTCCGCTTGTGTCCGAAGGCCCCTGTGTGTGCAGGGAGGCTCCCGGTAATGGTATGTCCTCGGGGGCCTTGAGGTTTCTCATATTCTGGAGGTGTGTGGCCAAAGGAATGGACAGAGTTTCCCAGGAGAGAGCAGGCATGGTCCTGTGGTATGGCTCCAGAGGACCCAGCCTAGAGGCTGTGTTTGCCAGGGCTGTGGGGACAGATGTCTGAAAAAGCAAACTTGGCTCAGGTAGGGGCCAAGGTAATGGCAGGCCTGATCTCCAGTCCGAGAGGGGAGATCCTCTGGATATCAAAGGAGGGCAAGTGGGAGGCAGTCGCTCAGGCTTTTGTCTCTGGGTGTTGCGTTCACAGTGGCCGTTCAGGGTAGGGGTTGCTTCAGGGGCCGAGGAAGAGCCTTCCTCTCGGGGGATTGTCCAAGCTCCCAAGTGTTTGGGTTCATTCTGTGGGAAGGGAAGAGTACTGTTTTCTGCCACAGGGGACCCCCCAGGAGAGGGACTCTAGAGCACAGCAGTGGGTTCCCTCAACTGGAATACACACCATCTAGTTAGTCCTGCGTGCCTATGGGCATGGCAAGCCACATATGCGGGCTCTTGGTCCAATCACTGAGAGGCGTTACTTGAATAAGGTACTCACGCTGAGGGTCACAATGTGTGTTTGTGCCCAAGGCGGCCCTCACACATGGGCGTGGCCTCATGGGCCATGCCGTTTTCTCCTACACTGAAGGTTTGACTCACTGCCAGCAGCAAGGTTTCTTGCCATGGGGAAGGAGGGGTTCTGACTTGTGCATCAGGTTCCCCCCTGTGCAGGGATTGGAGATAAGGTCTAGGTTCTGATGACTGAAAACCCAGGTTGGGAATGGATGGTGGCCTAAGGCAGTGGCGGGTCCAATGTGCTGGGTGTGCAGCCAGCTGTGTCGGTGTCTGTTGGAAGGTCTGGGCTCAGGCTATTTGCGACAGAGCATCAGTGTTTAAGGTAGCCTATGGAATTGGGGTGTTGCCGAGGGCCAAGCAGTTTGATCCTCATTTGGGGTTTCTGGGCAGCACCATAGACAAAGTTTTTCTCCTGGGAGGCAGGCGGAGTGCTTCATTGTGGCCCCAGAATTCCCAGAAGGGAGGGTTTGTGGGCCAAGAGTGTGAGGACGGAAGTCTAGGAACACAAGCTAAAGTGAGGATTGGAGCCAAGGGCAGAGCAGGCCCACTAGGCAGAGGCTGAATCAAAATCTCCTGCATCTGAAGTCAGGCTGAGGATCAGACGTTGGCTGAGGCTGGAGTATGTGTCCATGATGTCACCTTCATGAAGCGGGGGCCTCATGAGGCCAAGGAAGTTTTCCCACGCTGAGTTTGGAGGTTGCCCCAAACCACCAGGTTTCCTTCTGTGGGACATTCGAGTCCTGTTGCATGGCTCCAGGACATACCATACGGAAGGACTGGAGAGCACGGTTCGAAGGATGGATCCCTGTACAGCATGCCTCGCATTCCCATTGGCCATTAGCCACAAGATATGTTTGATCTGCTGCCTCTGGGGCACGCTAACCAGGGGGCTGAGTTGAAATGGCCTCTCCTGAGGATGCGTCATAATGTGCGTTTGGGTCCATGGAAACCTTGGAATGTGCTGGTTGTTCAGTGGCCCTGCGGAACTCTCCTACCTGAAGGGTTTGATACATCCCCAGTAAGTAAGCTCCCCATGTGGAGGCGAGAGAGGTTTGGTTTGGTGCCTCAGAAAAGCCCCGTGTGCTGGTCTACGAAAACAGACCTCTGAGGACGGACACATGGAAACCAGAGCTAAGGTTCAGATTAGGGCCTGGGGGCCTGTCCATTTCAACCTTCTGTCTCTGGGGACACTGTCTGAGAGTCTAAGTGGAGATAGTTGCTCCGCTGGTGTCAGAGAGCCCCTCTTAGTCCAGGGTGGCCTACACTATTGATGGCCTCAGGGGCCTTGGAGCTTTTCCCTAACCTGTAGGTTTGTGGTCAATGGATTGGGCACAATTTCCTTGGAGAGGGCAGGCACAATCTTTCGCTGTGGCTCCAGAGGCCCTAGCCTGGCGGTTGTGTGGGTCCAGGCTGAGGGGACAGAAGTCTGAAAACACAAACTCAGCTTATGAGTGGCGCCTAGGGTATGGCAGGCCGGATGTGTAGCCCGAGAGGGATCTCCTGGGCCTCTGAAACAAGGGCGAGTGGGAGGCTTTCCTTCAGGCTTTTGTCTCTGGATGTTGTGTCCGAGATAGCCGTGGATTGGAGGGGTGGCCTCAGGGACTGTGGACGAGTATCCCTCTCTGTGGATATGTCCCAGCTCCCAAGAGTTTGGGGTCATTTTGTGGGAAGGGTGGAGTCGTGTTGTCTGGCTCATGTGTCTCTCCAAGAAAGGGATTCCAGAACAGAGCCCCAGGTACGGGCGGGGCGACTGGAAAACTCAAACACTGGTGAGGATTGGGTGCAAAGTGGCTTGGCAAGCCCCATATGCGGGCTCTTGGCCCAGGCCCTGACAGGCCTTTCTTTGACATGGGGCTCATGCTGAGGGTCAGAGTGTGAATTTGTGCCCAAGCATCACTCAAGTTTGGGCGTGGCATCAGGGACCAGGAAGGTTTCTCCCACCCTGAAGGTGTGACTCCATGCCAAGAGCAAGCTTTACAGCCACGGGGAAGGAGGAGTTCTGTATTGTGCTTGCGATACCCAGCTGTGTGGAGAATTGATATAATGTCTAGGTTCAGATATCTGAAAACCAAGGTTAGGAAGAGGTGGCGGCATAAGACCATGGCGTGTCCGAAGTGCTGGGTGTGCGGCCAGCTGTCTCCTTGTCTGTCTGGACGTCTGGCTTCAGGCTGTGTCAGACAGAGCATGAGTGCCCAGAGCAGCCTATCCAGTTCGGGTACCGTCGAGGCCCGATCAGGTTGATCCTCATCTGGGTTTTCTGGAGAGAGCCCCACAGGGAAACGTTTTTCTTCCCTTGGGCAGACCCTGGGCTGGGTTGTGGTTCTGGAGTTCCTAGTCCGGAGGGCTTGTTTGCCAGGAGTGTGAGGAAGGAAGTCTGAAAACACAAGCTAGCGTGAGGTTTGGGACCGATGGCACGGCAGGCCCACTCTGAGAGGCTGAATCGAGATATCCTGCACTGAGGTCATGTCAACTATGAGACGTGCCTCAGGCTAGAGTTTTTGTCCAGCATGGCCTCTTCCTGAAGGGTGTGGGGGCTTCATGAGGCCAGGGAGGTTTGCCTACGATGGGATTTGTGAACTACTCCAAACCTCAAGGTTTCCTTCTGCACGACAGTCGAGTGCTATTGGATGGTTCCAGGAGGCCCCATACGGAAATACTCGAGAGTAGGTGTCTAAGCATGGATGCCTGGGAACGCCACCTCATATTCCCACTCTTTAGTCAGGACAAGGCAGGCTCAATCTGCGGGCTCCTGGGTGAGCTACCCAGAGGGGAGAGTTGAAATGGACTCTCCTGAAGATGAGTCCTACTGTGGCTTGGTGGCCTGGGAGACCTTGGAATGTGGAGGTGGCTCAGGGACTCTGCAGGATTCTCCAACCTGAGGTGTTTGACACGGCTCCAACAAGGAAGCATCCCATGTGGAGACGAGAGAAGTTCTGTTCAGTGCCTCAGGAAAGCCCCATATCCTGTTCTTCGAACCAAAGCCTCTGAGGAGTGACACCTGGAAAACAAAGCAAGAGTTGAGATTAGGGCCTAAGGGCCTGTCCGGCTCAACCTTCTATCACTGTTGACATCTGTGTGCATGCCTTCAAGGAGGTAGCAGCTCAGCTTGTGTCCGAAGGCCCCTGTGTGTGAAGGCAGGCTCCCGGTAATGGTATGTTCTTGGGGGCCTTGAGGTTTCTCATATTCTGGAGGTGTGTGGCCAAAGGAATGGACAGAGTTTCCCAGGAGAGAGCAGGCATGGTCCTGTGGTATGGCTCCAGAGGACCCAGCCTAGAGGCTGTGTTTGCCAGGGCTGTGGGGACAGATGTCTGAAAAAGCAAACTTGGCTCAGGTAGGGGCCAAGGTAATGGCAGGCCTGATCTCCAGTCCGAGAGGGGAGATCCTCTGGATATCAAAGGAGGGCAAGTGGGAGGCAGTCGCTCAGGCTTTTGTCTCTGGGTGTTGCGTTCAGAGTGGCCGTTCAGGGTAGGGGTTGCTTCAGGGGCCGAGGAAGAGCCTTCCTCTCGGCGGATTGTCCAAGCTCCCAAGTGTTTGGGTTCATTCTGTGGGAAGGGAAGAGTACTGTTTTCTGCCACAGGGGACCCCCCAGGAGAGGGACTCTAGAGCACAGCAGTGGGTTCCCTCAACTGGAATACACACCATCTAGTTAGTCCTGCGTGCCTATGGGCATGGCAAGCCACATATGCGGGCTCTTGGTCCAATCACTGAGAGGCGTTACTTGAATAAGGTACTCACGCTGAGGGTCACAATGTGTGTTTGTGCCCAAGGCGGCCCTCACACATGGGCGTGGCCTCATGGGCCATGCCGTTTTCTCCTACACTGAAGGTTTGACTCACTGCCAGCAGCAAGGTTTCTTGCCATGGGGAAGGAGGGGTTCTGACTTGTGCATCAGGTTCCCCCCTGTGCAGGGATTGGAGATAAGGTCTAGGTTCTGATGACTGAAAACCCAGGTTGGGAATGGATGGTGGCCTAAGGCAGTGGCGGGTCCAATGTGCTGGGTGTGCAGCCAGCTGTGTCGGTGTCTGTTGGAAGGTCTGGGCTCAGGCTATTTGCGACAGAGCATCAGTGGTTAAGGTAGCCTATGCAATTGGGGTGTTGCCGAGGGCCAAGCAGTTTGATCCTCATTTGGGGTTTCTGGGCAGCACCATAGACAAAGTTTTTCTCCTGGGAGGCAGGCGGAGTGCTTCATTGTGGCCCCAGTATTCCCAGAAGGGAGGGTTTGTGGGCCAGGAGTGTGAGGACGGAAGTCTAGGAACACAAGCTAAAGTGAGGATTGGAGCCAAGGGCAGAGCAGGCCCACTAGGCAGAGGCTGAATCAAAATCTCCTGCATCTGAAGTCAGGGTGAGGATCAGACGTTGACTGAGGCTGGAGTATGTGTCCATGATGGCACCTTCATGAAGCGGGGGCCTCATGAGGCCAAGGAAGTTTTCCCACGCTTAGTTTGGAGGTTGCCCCAAACCACCAGGTTTCCTTCTGTGGGATATTCGAGTCCTTTTGCATGGCTCCAGGACATACCATACGGAAGGACTGGAGAGCACGGTTCGAAGAATGGATCCCTGTACAGCATGCCTCGCATTCCCATTGGCCATTAGCCACAAGATATGTTTGATCTGCTGCCTGTGGGGCACGCTAACCAGGGGGCTGAGTTGAAATGGCCTCTCCTGAGGATGCGTCATAATGTGCGTTTGGGTCCATGGAAACCTTGGAATGTGCTGGTTGTTCAGTGGCCCTGCGGAACTCTCCTACCTGAAGGGTTTGATACATCCCCAGTAAGTAAGCTCCCCATGTGGAGACGAGAGAGGTTTGGTTTGGTGCTTCAGAAAAGCCCCGTGTGCTGGTCTACGAAAACAGACCTCTGAGGACGGACACATGGAAACCAAAGCTAAGGTTCAGATTAGGGCCTGGGGGCCTGTCCATTTCAACCTTCTGTCTCTGGGGACACTGTCTGAGAGTCTAAGTGGAGATAGTTGCTCCGCTGGTGTCAGAGAGCCCCTCTTAGTCCAGGGTGGCCTACACTATTGATGGCCTCAGGGGCCTTGGAGCTTTTCCCTAACCTGTAGGGTTGTGGTCAATGGATTGGGCACAATTTCCTTGGAGAGGGCAGGCACAATGTTTCGCTGTGGCTCCAGAGGCCCTAGCCTGGCGGTTGTGTGGGTCCAGGCTGAGGGCACAGAAGTCTGAAAACACAAACTCAGCTTATGAGTGGCGCCTAGGGTATGGCAGGCCGGATGTACAGCCCGAGAGGGAGCTCCTGGGCCTCTGAAACAAGGGCGAGTGGGAGGCGTTCCTTCAGGCTTTTGTCTCTGGATGTTGTGTCCGGGATAGCCGTGGATTGGAGGGGTGGCCTCAGGGACTGTGGACGAGTATCTCTGTCTGGGGATATGTCCCAGCTCCCAAGAGTTTGGGGTCATTTTGTGGGAAGGGTGGAAAAGTGTTGTCTGGCTCATGTGTCTCTCCAAGAAAGGGATTCCAGAGCAGAGCCCCAGGTACGGGCTGGGCGACTGGAAAACTCAAACACTGGTGAGGATTGGGTGCATAGTGGCTTGGCAAGCCCCATATGTGGGCTCTTGGCCCAGGTCCTGACAGGCCTTTCTTTGACATGGGGCTCATGCTGAGGGTCAGAGTGTGAATTTGTGCCCAAGCAGCACTCAAGTTTGGGCGTGGCATCAGGGACCAGGAAGGTTTCTCCCACCCTGAAGGTGTGACTCCATGCCAAGAGCAAGCTTTACAGCCACGGGGAAGGAGGAGTTCTGTGTTGTGCTTGCAATACCCAGCTGTGTGGAGAACTGATATAATGTCTAAGTTCAGATATCTGAAAACCAAGGTTAGGAAAATGTGACGGCATAAGACCATGGCGTGTCCGTAGTGCTGGGTGTGCGGCCAGCTGTCTCCTTGTCTGTGGACGTCTGGCTTCAGGCTGTGTCAGACAGAGCATGAGTGCCCAGAGCAGCCTATCCAGTTCGGGTACCGTCGAGGCCCGAGCAGGTTGATCCTCATCTGGGTTTTCTGGAGAGAGCCCCACAGGGAAACGTTTTTCTTCCCTTGGGCAGACCCTGGGCTGGGTTGTGGTTCTGGAGTTCCTAGTCCGGAGGGCTTGTTTGCCAGGAGTGTGAGGAAGGAAGTCTGAAAACACAAGCTAGCGTGAGGTTTGGGACCGATGGCACGGCAGGCCCACTCTGAGAGGCTGAATCGAGATCTCCTGCACTGAGGTCATGTCAACTCTGAGACGTGCCTCCGGCTAGAGTTTTTGTCCAGCATGGCCTCTTCCTGAAGGGTGTGTGGGCTTCATGAGGCCAGGGAGGTTTGCCTACGATGGGATTTGTGAACTACTCCAAACCTCAAGTTTTCCTTCTGCACGACAGTCGAGTGCTATTGGATGGTTCCAGGCGGCCCCATACGGAAAGACTCGAGAGCAGGTGTCTAAGCATGGATGCCTGGGAACGCCACCTCATATTCCCACTCTTTAGTCAGGACAAGGCAGGCTCAATCTGCGGGCTCCTGGGTGAGCTACCCAGAGGGGAGAGTTGAAATGGACTCTCCTGAAGATGAGTCCTACTGTGGCTTGGTGGCCTGGGAGACCTTGGTATGTGGAGGTGGCTCAGGGACTCTGCAGGATTCTCCAACCTGAGGTGTTTGACACGGCTCCAACAAGGAAGCATCCCATGTGGAGACGAGAGAAGTTCTGTTCAGTGCCTCAGGAAAGCCCCATATCCTGTTCTTCGAACCAAAGCCTCTGAGGAGTGACACCTGGAAAAAAAAGCAAGAGTTGAGATTAGGGCCTAAGGGCCTGTCCGTCTCAACCTTCAGTCATGCACAGAAACTACAACCTGAGCCTACGTCTGATCCTCGCCGTGACTTCAGATGCATGAGATATTGGTTCAGATGTGCAGGGGGTACCTGCCTTGCCCTCGGCCTGAAGCCCAAGTCTAGCTTGTGTTCTCAGACTTCTGTCCTCACACTACTGGCCCAGAAGCCCTCAAGTTTGGCAATCCCAGACCCACAATGCAGCACTGTGCCTGCCCTCTAGAAAAAATATCTTGCCTAATGAGCTGCCCAGTCACCTTAAATGAGGATCAACCTACACGGCACTCGACTGTACCCAAATTATAGAGTCTAACCTGGGCACCAATGCACTGTTTGACACAACCTGAGCCCGAACTTCCTGACCAACAACCAGGCAGCTGACCGCACACTGAGCACATCAGACCCACCATGGCCTTAGGTCATCATCTCTTCCCAACTGCGGGTTTCAGGCTTCCGAACCTAGACCTTATCTCCAAACACTGCCCAGGGTTGAAAATGATGCAGAAATCAGAACTCCTTCACCATGGAAAGAGACCTTGTGATTGGCATCTTCTCCAAAGTTCAGTTTAGTTGAAACCAGTGTGGCCCATGAGTCCCCGCCCATGCCCGCCAGCCACATTGGTCACAAACACATATTGTGAACCTCAGCCTGAGCCCAGTCACAAGTAAGGCCTCTCAGTGGCTGGATGAAGAGACAGCATATGGGGCCTGCCATGCCCCTAGGCCCCAAATTTTAACCATAGTTTGGGTTGTCCCTTCACTCTTCCCCAGGGCTCTGCTTTGGAATTCCTCTTTGGTTGGGACACCTAAGGTAACAAAACTGAAAGGAGACCTCCCATTCAACAGATTGACGAAAAACAAATGAGACCGGGCCAAATCCACAGAGAGGAAGATTCGTCCATGGCCCATGAGGCCTCCCCACATTCCATGGCCATCGTTGACACAAAATCCAGAGACCAAAGCCTGAGCAAGCGCCTCAGACTCGCTCTTTCTTCACATCCTGAAGAGTTCTGCTCATGGTTTGTAGATTGGGCCTGCCATACCTACGTCCCCAAACCTAAGCTGAGTTTGTGTTTTCAGACTTCTGTCCTCAAAGTCCTGGGCCACACACCCTCCATGCTGGGGCCCCTGGAGCTACACATTAGGACTGTGCCTACCCCATGCATGGGAATTCTGCCCATTCCATTGTCCAAAATTGTACAAATTAGGAGAACCCTCCAAAGTCCCCGAGGTCATCCCAATATGTAGGTCTCTGTGGACAAACAAAGGCGGACTGACACCAGCTGAGCATCTACCTCCACTCATACCATAGATGGATGTACCAAGAGAAGGAGATGGAACCAGACCGGACCCTCGGCCATAATCGGACCCGTTGCTTTGGTTTACAGGCATGTCTCCTCAAAATCCTGGATTCCAATACCAGCATAGCAGGTTTCCTGAGGCATCCCTCAGAAAAAATCTCGTCTCCACGAAAAACTTGTGCATGGGACCTATGTCAAAATCTTAGGAGAATACTTCAGAGTCCCGGTGCCACCGCCCCATTCCAAGGTCCTCATGGACACAAACACACATTAGGCCCCATGCTCAGGAAAGTCCATTTCAACTCAGCCACCCTGGTTGCTCCCAATAGCCATCCGATCTCAACTGTCTTGTTGCTAGGAGACAATTGGAATGCGAGGCGGGCTTCCCTGGCATCCATCCTCGATTGGTGCTCTGGAGTCATTCCATATGGGATGTGTTGGAGCTGCCCAACAGGTCTCAATTCTCCCGCAGAAGGTATCCTTGAAGGGGGCATCCCACAACTCCCAACGTGGGAAAACCTCCATGGCCTTGAGATTCCTCTCCATTCATGAAGGGGCAGTCATGCACAGAAACTACAACCTGAGCCAACGTCTGATCCTCGCCGTGACTTCATATGCATGAGATATTGGTTCAGATGTGCAGGGGGTACCTGCCTTGCCCTCGGCCTGAAGCCCAAGTCTAGCTTGTGTTCTCAGACTTCTGTCCTCACACTACTGGCCCAGAAGCCCTCAAGTTTGGCAATTCCGGACCCACAATGCAGCACTCTGCCTGCCCTCTAGAAAAAATATCATGACTAATGAGCTGCGCAGGCACCTCAAATGAGGATCAACCTACACGGCACTCGACTGTACCCAAATTATAGAGTCTAACCTGGGCACTAGCACTGTCTAACAAAACCTGGGCCCGAACCTCCCCACCAACAACCAGGCAGCTGACCGCACACTGAGCACATCAGACCCACCATGGCCTTAGGTCATCATCTCTTCCAAACTGCGGTTTTCAGGCTTCCGAACCTAGACCTTATCTCCTACCACTGCCCAGGGTTGAAGGTGATGCAGAAATCAGAACTCCTTCCCCATGGCAAGAAACCTTGTGGTTGGCATGTTGTCCAAAGTTCAGTGTAGTTGAAACCAATGTGGCCCATGAGGCCCCGCCCATGCCCGCCAGCCACATTGGTCACAAACACACATTGTGACACTCAGCCTAACCCAGTCCTTAAGTAAGGCCTCTCAGTGGTTGGATGAAGAGACAGCATATGGGGCCTGCCATGCCCCTAGGCCCCAAATTTTAACCATAGTTTGGGTTGTCACTTCACTATTCCCCAAGGCTCTGCTTTGGAATTCCTCTTTGGTTGGGACACCTGAGGCAACATTCCTGAAAGGAGACCTCCCATCCCACAGATTGACGAAAAACAATGGGGACCGGGCAAAATCCACAGAGAGGAAGATTCGTCCATGGCCCATGAGGCCTCCCCACATTCCACGGCCATCGTTGACACAAAATAAAGAGACCAAAGCCTGAGCAAGTGCCTCAGACTCGCTCTTTCTTCATGTCTTGAAGAGTTCTTCTCATGGTTTGTAGATTGGGCCTGCCATACCTGCGTCCCCAAACCTAAGCTGAGTTTGTGTTTTCAGACTTCTGTCCTCAAAGTACTGGGCCACACACCCTCTAGCTGGGGTCCCTGGAGCCACACATTAGGACAATGCCTCCCCAATGCATGGGAATTCTGCCCATTCCATTGTCCAAAGTCCCCGAGGCCGTCCAATATGTAGTTCTCAGTGGACAAACAAGGGCGGTCTGACACCAGCTGAGCATCTACCTCCACTCATACCATAGATGGATGTCCTCAGAGAAGGAGATGGAACCAGACAGGACCCTAGGCCGTAATCGGATCCATTGCTTTGGTTTACAGGCATGTCTCCTCAAAATCCTGAATACCAATACCAGCATAGGGGGTTTCCTGAGGCACCCATCAGAAAAAATCTCGTCTCCACTAGGAAACTTATGCATGGGAACTATGTCAAAATATTATGAGAATACTTGAGAGTCCCGGTGCCACCGCCCCATTTCAAGGTCCTCATGGACACACACATATTAGGCCCCATACTCAGGAAAGTCCATTTCAACTCAGCCACCCCGGTTGCTCCCGCAGAGCCATCCGATCTCAACTGTCTTGTAGCTAGGAGACTATTGGAATGCGAGGCGATCTTTCCTGGCATCCATCCTCGAACGGTGCTCTGGAGTCATTCCATATGGGATGTTTTGGAGCTGCCCAACAGGTCTCAATTGTCCCGCAGAAGGAATCCTTGAAGGGGGCATCCCACAACTCCCAACGTGGGAAAACCTCCATGGCCTTGAGATTCCTCTCCGTTCATGAAGGGGCAGTCATGCACAGAAACTACAACCTGAGCCAACGTCTGATCCTCGCCGTGACTTCAGATGCATGAGATATTGGTTCAGATGTGCAGGGGGTACCTGCCTTGCCCTCGGCCTGAAGCCCAAGTCTAGCTTGTGTTCTCAGACTTCTGTCCTCACACTACTGGCCCAGAAGCCCTCAAGTTTGGCAATCCCAGACCCACAATGCAGCACTGTGCCTGCCCTCTAGAAAAAATATCTTGCCTAATGAGCTGCCCAGTCACCTTAAATGAGGATCAACCTACACGGCACTCGACTGTACCCAAATTATAGAGTCTAACCTGGGCACCAATGCACTGTTTGACACAACCTGAGCTCGAACTTCCTGACCAACAACCAGGCAGCTGACCGCACACTGAGCACATCAGACCCACCATGGCCTTAGGTCATCATCTCTTCCCAACTGCGGGTTTCAGGCTTCCGAACCTAGACCTTATCTCCAAACACTGCCCAGGGTTGAAAATGATGCAGAAATCAGAACTCCTTCACCATGGAAAGAGACCTTGTGATTGGCATCTTCTCCAAAGTTCAGTTTAGTTGAAACCAGTGTGGCCCATGAGTCCCCGCCCATGCCCGCCAGCCACATTGGTCACAAACACACATTGTGAACCTCAGCCTGAGCCCAGTCACAAGTAAGGCCTCTCAGTGGCTGGATAAAGAGACAGCATATGGGGCCTGCCATGCCCCTAGGCCCCAAATTTTAACCATAGTTTGGGTTGTCCCTTCACTCTTCCCCAGGGCTCTGCTTTGGAATTCCTCTTTGGTTGGGACACCTGAGGTAACAAAATTGAAAGGAGACCTCCCATTCAACAGATTGACGAAAAACAATTGAGACCGGGCCAAATCCACAGAGAGGAAGATTCGTCCATGGCCCATGAGGCCTCCCCACATTCCATGGCCATCGTTGACACAAAATCCAGAGACCAAAGCCTGAGCAAGCGCCTCAGACTCGCTCTTTCTTCACATCCTGAAGAGTTCTGCTCATGGTTTGTAGATTGGGCCTGCCATACCTACGTCCCCAAACCTAAGCTAGTTTGTGTTTTCAGACTTCTGTCCTCAAAGTCCTGGGCCACACACCCTCCATGCTGGGGCCCCTGGAGCTACACATTAGGACTGTGCCTACCCCATGCATGGGAATTCTGCCCATTCCATTGTCCAAAATTGTACAAATTAGGAGAACCCTCCAAAGTCCCCGAGGCCATCCCAATATGTAGGTCTCTGTGGACAAACAAAGGCGGACTGACACCAGCTGAGCATCTACCTCCACTCATACCATAGATGGATGTACCAAGAGAAGGAGATGGAACCAGACCGGACCCTCGGCCATAATCGGACCCGTTGCTTTGGTTTACAGGCATGTCTCCTCAAAATCCTGGATTCCAATACCAGCATAGCAGGTTTCCTGAGGCATCCCTCAGAAAAAAATCTCGTCTCCACGAAAAACTTGTGCATGGGACCTATGTCAAAATCTTAGGAGAATACTTCAGAGTCCCGGTGCCACCGCCCCATTCCAAGGTCCTCATGGACACATACACACATTAGGCCCCATGCTCAGGAAAGTCCATTTCAACTCAGCCACCCTGGTTGCTCCCAATAGCCATCCGATCTCAACTGTCTTGTTGCTAGGAGACATTTGGAATGCGAGGCGGGCTTCCCTGGCATCCATCCTCGATTGGTGCTCTGGAGTCATTCCATATGGGATGTGTTGGAGCTGCCCAACAGGTCTCAATTCTCCCGCAGAAGGTATCCTTGAAGGGGGCATCCCACAACTCCCAACGTGGGAAAACCTCCATGGCCTTGAGATTCCTCTCCGTTCATGAAGGGGCAGTCATGCACAGAAACTACAACCTGAGCCAACGTCTGATCCTCGTCGTGACTTCAGATGCATGAGATATTGGTTCACATGTGCAGGGCGTACCTGCCTTGCCCTCGGCCTGAAGCCCAAGTCTAGCTTGTGTTCTCAGACTTTTGTCCTCACACTACTGGCCCAGATGCCCTCACGTTTGGCAATTCCGGACCCACAATGCAGCACTGTGCCTGCCCTCTAGAAAAAATATCTTGCCTAATGAACTGCTCGGGCACCTCAAATAAGGATCAACCTAACGGCACTCGACTGTACCCAAATTATATAGTCTAACCTGGGCACTAATGCACTGTCTGACACAACCTGAGCCTGAATCTCCTGACCAACAACCAGGCAGCTGACCGCACACTGAGCACATCAGAACCACCATGGCTTTAGGTCATCATATCTTCCCAACTGTGGTTTTCAGGATTCACAACTTAGACCTTATATCCAACCACAGCCCAGGGTTAAAAATGATGCAGAAATCAGAACTCCTTCCCCATGGCAAGGACCTTGTGACTGGCATGTTGTCCAAAGTTCTGTGTAGATGAAACCAGTGTGGCCCATGAGGCCTCGCACATGCCTGCGGGCCACATTGGTCACAAACACACATTGTGACCCTCAGCCTGAGCCCAGTCCTCAAGTAAGGCCTCTCAGTGGCTGGATGACGAGACAGCATATGAGCCTGCCATGCCCCTCGGCCCCAAATTTTAACCATAGTTTGGGTTGTCCCTTCACTCTTCCCCAGGGCTCTACTTTGGAATTCGTCTTTGGTTGGGACACCTGAGGTAACAAACCTGAAAGGAGACCTCCCATCCCACAGATTGACGAAAAACAATTGGTACCGGGCCAAATCCACAGAGAGGAAAGTTCGTCCATGGCCCATGAGCTTCACCACATTCCACGGCCATGGTTGACACAAAATCCAGAGACCAAAGCCAGAACAAGCGCCTCAGACTCGCTCTTTCTTCGTATCCTGAAGAGTTATTCTCATGGTTTGTAGATTGGGACTGCCACACCTACGTCCCCAAACCTCAGCTGAGTTTGTGTTTTCAGACTTCTGTCCTCAAAGTCCTGGGCCACACACCCTCCAGGCTGGGGCCCCTGGAGCCACACAATAGGACTGTTCCTACCCCATGCATGGTAATTCTGCCCATTCCATTGTCCAAAATTGTACAAATTAGGAGAACCCTCCAAAGTCCCCGAGGCCATCCCAATATGTAGGTCTTTGTGGACAAACAAGGGCGGTCTGACACCAGCTGAGCATCTACCTCCGCTCATACCATACATGGATGTCCCCAGAGAAGGAGATGGTACCAGACAGGAACCTAGGCCATAATCGGATCCATGGCTTTGGTTTACAGGCATGTCTCCTCAAAAGCATGGATTCCAATACCAGCAGAGGGGGTTTCCTGAGGCACCCATCAGAAAACATCTCGTCTCCACGAAGAAACTTGTGCATGGGACCTATGTCAAAATCTTAGGAGAATACTTCAGAGTCCCGGTGCCACCGCCCCATTCCAAGGTCTTCATGGACACAAACAAACATTAGGCCCCATGCTCAGGAAAGTCCATTTCAACACAGCCATCCCGGTTGCTCCCGCAGAGCCATCCGATCTCAACTGTCTTGTTGCTAGGAGACATTTGGAATGCGAGGCGGGCTTCCCTGGCATACATCCTCGAATGTTGCTCTGGAGTCATTCCATATGGGATGTGTTGGAGCTGCCCAACAGGTCTCAATTGTCCCGCAGAAGGAATCCTTGAAGGGGCCATCCCAGAACTCCCAACGTGGGAACAACTTCATGGCCTTGAGATTCCTCTCCGTTCATGAAGGGGCAGTCATGCACAGAAACTACAACCTGAGCCAACGTCTGATCCTCGCCGTGACTTCAGATGCATGAGATATTGTTCAGATGTGCAGGGGGTACCTGCCTTGCCCTCGGCCTGAAGCCCAAGTCTAGCTTGTGGTCTCAGACTTCTGTCCTCACACTACTGGCCCAGAAGACCTCAAGTTTGGCTATTCCGGACCCACAATGCAGCACTCTGCCTGCACTCGAGAAAAAATATCTTGCCTAACGACCTGCCCAGGAACCTCAAATGAGGATCAACCTACACGGCACTCGACCGTACCCAAATTACATAGTCTAACCTGGGCACTAATGCACTGTCTGACACAACCTGAGCCCGAACTTCCTGACCAACAACCAGGCAGCTGACCGCACACTGAGCACATCAGACCCACCATGGCCTTAGGTCATCATCTCTTCCCAACTGCAGCTTTCAGCCTTCCGAACCTAAACCTTATCTCCAACCCCTACCCAGGGTTGAAAATGATGCAGAAATCAGAACTCCTTCCCCATGGCAAGAGACCTTGTGATTGGCATGTTGTCCTAAGTTCAGTGTAGTTTAAACCAGTGTGGCCCATGAGGCCCCGCCCATGCTCGCGGGCCACATTGGTCACAAACACACATTGTGACCCTCAGCCTGAGCCCTGTCCACAAGTAAATCCTCTCATGGGCTGGATGAAGAGACAGCATATGGGGCCTGCCATGCCCCTAGGCCCCAAATTTTAACCATAGTTTTGGTTGTCCCCTCACTCTTCCCCAGGGCTCTGCTTTGGAATTCCTCTTTGGTTGGGACACCTGAGGTAACAAACCTGAAAGGAGACCTCCAATCCCACAGATTGACGAAAAACAATTGGGACCGGGCCAAATGCCAAGAGATGAAGATTCGTCCATGTCCCTTTAGACCTCCCCTCATTCCACGGCCATCGTTGACAAAAAATCCAGAGACCAAAGCCTGAGCAAGCGCCTCAGACTCGCTCTTTCTTCATATCCCGAAGACTTCTTCTCATGGTTTGTAGATTGGGCCTGCCATACCTACGTCCCCAAACCTAAGCTGAGTTTGTGTTTTCAGACTTCTGTCCTCAAAGTCCTGGGACACAGCCTCCAGGCTGGGGCCCCTGGAGCCACACATTAGTACTATGCCTACCCCATACATGGGAATTCTGCCCATTAAATTGTCCAAAATTGTACAGATTAGGATAACCCTACAAATTCCCCGAGGCCATCGCAATATGTAGGTCTCTGTGGACAAACAAGGGCGGTCTGACACCAGCTGAGCATCTACCTCCACTCATACCATAGATGGATGTCCCCAGAGAATGAGATGGAACCAGACAGGACCCGAAGCCATAATCCGATCCATTGCTTTGGTTTACAGGCATGTCTCCTCAAAATCCTGGATTCCAATACCAGCATAGGGGGTTTCCTGAGGATCCCATCAGAAAAAATCTCGTCTCCACGAGGAAACTTGTGCATTGGACCTATGTCAAAATCTTAGAAAAATAATTCAGAGTCCCGGTGTCACCGCCCCATTCCAAGGTCCTCATGGACACAAACACACATTAGGCCCCATGCTCACGAAAGTCCATTTCAACTCAGCCACCACGGTTGCTCCCAATCGCCATCCGATCTCAACTGTCTTGTTGCTAGGAGACAATTGGAATGCGATGCGGGCTTCCTTGGCATCCATCCTCGATCGGTGCTCTGGAGTAATTCCATATGGGATGTGTTGGAGCCGTCCAACAGGTCTCAATTGTCCCGAAGAAGGTATCCTTGAAGGGGGCATCCCACAACTCCCAACGTGGGAAAACCTCCATGGCCTTGAGATACCTCTCCGTTCATGAAGGGGCAGTCATGCACAGAAACTACAACCTGAGCCAACGCCTGATCCTCGCCGTTACTTCAGATGCATGAGATATTGGTTCAGATGTGCAGGGGGTACCTGCCTTGCCCTCGGCCTGAAGCCCAAGTCTAGCTTGTGTTCTCAGACTTCTGTCCTCACACTACTGGCCCAGAAGCCCTCAAGTTTGGCAATTCCGGACCCACAATGCAGCACTGTGCCTGCCCTCTAGAAAAAATATCATGACTAATGAGCTGCGCAGGCACCTCAAATGAGGATCAACCTACACGGCACTCGACTGTACCCAAATTATAGAGTCTAACCTGGGCACTAGCACTGTCTAACAAAACCTGAGCCCGAACCTCCTGACCAACAACCAGGCAGCTGACCGCACACTAAGCACATCAGACCCACCATGGCCTTAGGTCATCATCTCTTCCAAACTGCGGTTTTCAGGCTTCCGAACCTAGACCTTATCTCCAACCACTGCCCAGGGTTGAAAATGATGCAGAAATAAGAACTCCTTCCCCATGGCAAGAGACCTTGTGATTGGCATGTTGTCCAAAGTTCAGTGTAGTTGAAACCAATGTGGCCCATGAGGCCCCGCCCATGCTCGCGAGCCACATTGGTCAAAAACACACATTGTGACACACAGCCTGAGCTCAGTCCTCAAGGAGGCCTCTCAGTGGTTGGATGAGGAGACAGCATATGGGGCCTGCCATGCCCCTAGGCCCCAAATTTTAACCATAGTTTGGGTTGTCACTTCACTATTCCCCAAGGCTCTGCTTTGGAATTCCTCTTTGTTTGGGACACCTGAGGTAACAAACCTGAAAGGAGACCTCCCATCCCACAGATTGAGAAAAAACAATGGGGACCGGGCCAAATCCAAAGAGAGGAAGATTCGTCCCTGGCCCATGAGGCCTCCCCACATTCCACGACCATCGTTGACACAAAATCCAGAGACCAAAGCCTGAGCAAGAGCCTCAGACTCGCTCTTTCTAAATATCCTGAAGAGTTCTTCTCATGGTTTGTAGATTGGGCCTGCCATACCTACGTCCCCAAACCTAAGCTGAGTTTGTTTTTTCAGATTTCTGTCCTCAAATTCCTGGGCAACACACACTCCAGGCTGGCACCCCTGGAGCCACACATTAGGACTGTGCCTACCCCATGCATGGGAATTCTGCCCATTCCATTGTCCAAAATTGTACAAATTAGGAGAACCCTCTAAAGTCCCCGAGGCCATCCCAATATGTAGGTCTCTGTGGACAAACAAGGGCGGTCTGACACCAGCTGAGCATCTACCTCCGCACATACCATACATGGATGTCCCCAGAGAAGGATGGTACCAGACAGGAACCTAGGCCATAATCGGATCCATGGGTTTGGTTTATAGGCATGTCTCCTCAAAAGCATGGATTCCAATACCAGCAGAGGGGGTTTCCTGAGGCACCCATCAGAAAACATCTCGTCTCCACGAGGAAACTTGTGCATGGGACCTATGTCAAAATCTTAGGAGAATAATTCAGAGTCCCGGTGCCACCGCTCCATACCAAGGTCCTCATGGACACAAACACACATTAGGCCCCATGCTCAGGAAAGTCCATTTCAACTCAGCCATCCCGGTTGCTCCCGCAGAGCCATCCAATCTCAACTGTCTTGTTGCTAGGAGACATTTGGAATGCGAGGCGGGCTTCCCTGGCATATATCCTCGAACGTTGCTCTGGAGTCATTCCATATGGGATGTGTTGGAGCTGCCCAACAGGTCTCAATTCTCCCGCAGAAGGAATCCTTGAAGGGGGCATCCCAGAACTCCCAACGTGGGATAACCTCCATGTCCTTGAGATTCCTCTCCGTTCATGAAGGGGCAGTCATGCACAGAAACTACAAACTGAGCCAACGTCTGATCCTCGCCGTGACTTCAGATGCATGAGATATTGTTCAGATGTGCAGGGGGTACCTGCCTTGCCCTCGGCCTGAAGCCCAAGTCTAGCTTGTGGTCTCAGACTTCTGTCCTCACACTACTGGCCCACAAGCCCTCAAGTTTGGCAATTCCGGACCCACAATGCAGCACTCTGCCTGCCCTCGAGAAAAAATATCTTGCCTAACGACCTGCCCAGGAACCTCAAATGAGGATCAACCTACACGGCACTCGACCGTACCCAAATTACATAGTCTAACCTGGGCACTAATGCACTGTCTGACACAACCTGAGCCCGAACCTCCTGACCAACAACCAGGCAGCTGACCGCACACTGAGCACATCAGACCCACCATGGCCTTAGGTCATCATCTCTTCCCAACTGTGGCTTTCAGGCTTCCGAACCTAAACCTTATCTCCAACCCCTGCCCAGGGTTGAAAATGATGCAGAAATCAGAACTCCTTCCCCATGGCAAGAGACCTTCTGATTGGCATGTTGTCCTAAGTTCAGTGTAGTTTAAACCAGTGTGGCCTATGAGGCTCCGCCCATGCTCGCGGGCCACATTGGTCACAAACACACATTGTGACCCTCAGCCTGAGCCCTGTCCTCAAGTAAGGCCTCTCAGGGGCTGGATGAAGAGACAGCATATGTGGCCTGCCATGCCCCTAGGCCCCAAATTTTAACCATAGTTTTGGTTGTCCTCTCACTCTTCCCCAGGGCTCTGCTTTGGAATTCCTCTTTGGTTGGGACACCTGAGTTAACAAACCTGAAAGGAGACCTCCAATCCCACAGAATGACGAAAAACAATTGGGACCGGGCCAAATGCCAAGAGATGAAGATTCGTCCATGTCCCATTAGTCCTCCCCTCATTCCACGGCCATCGTTGACAAAAGATCCAGAGACCAAAGCCTGAGCAAGCGCCTCAGACTCGCTCTTTCTTCATATCCCGAAGACTTCTTCTCATGGTTTGTAGATTGGGCCTGCCATACCTACGTCCCCAAACCTAAGCTGAGTTTGTGTTTTCAGACTTCTGTCCTCAAAGTCCTGGGACACACCCTCCAGGCTGTGGCCCCTGGAGCCACACATTAGGACTATGCCTACCCCATACATGGGAATTCTGCCCATTCCATTGTCCAAAATTGTACAAATTAGGATAACCCTCCAAATTCCCCGAGGCCATCGCAATATGTAGGTCTCTGTGGACAAACAAGGGCGGTCTGACACCAGCTGAGCATCTACCTCCACTCATACCATAGATGGATGTCCCCAGAGAATGAGATGGAACCAGACAGGACCCGATGCCATAATCGGATCCATTGCTTTGGTTTACAGGCATGTCTCCTCAAAATCCTGGATTCCAATACCAGCATAGGGGGTTTCCTGAGGCACCCATCAGAAAAAGTCTCGTCTCCACGAGGACACTTGTGCATGGGACCTATGTCAAAATCTTAGAAAAATAATTCAGAGTCCCGGTGTCACCGCCCCATTCCAAGGTCCTCATGGACACAAACACACATTAGGCCCCATGCTCATAAAAGTCCATTTCAACTCAGCCACCCTGGTTACTCTCAATAGCCATCCGATCTCAACTGTCTTGTTGCTAGGAGACATTGGAATGCGAGGCGGGCTTCCTTGGCATCCATCCTCGATCGGTGCTCTGGAGTAATTCCATATGGGATGTGTTGGAGCTGCCCAACAGGTCTCAATTGTCCCGAAGAAGGTATCCTTGAAGGGGGCATCTCACAACTCCCAACGTGGGAAAACCTCCATGGCCTTGAGATACCTCTCCGTTCATGAAGGGGCAGTCATGCACAGAAACTACAACCTGAGCCAACGCCTGATCCTCGCCGTGACTTCAGATGCATGAGATATTGGTTCAGATGTGCAGGGGGTACCTGCCTTGCCCTCGGCCTGAAGCCCAAGTCTAGCTTGTGTTCTCAGACTTCTGTCCTCACACTACTGGCCCAGAAGCCTTCAAGTTTGGCAATTCCGGACCCACAATGCAGCACTGTGCCTGCCCTCTAGAAAAAATATCATGCCTAATGAGCTGCGCAGGCACCTCAAATGAGGATCAACCTACACGGTACTCGACTGTACCCAAATTATAGAGTCTAACCTGGGCACTAGCACTGTCTAACAAAACCTGAGCCCGAACCTCCTGACCAACAACCAGGCAGCTGACCGCACACTGAGCACATCAGACCCACCATGGCCTTAGGTCATCATCTCTTCCAAACTGCGGTTTTCAGGCTTCCGAACCTAGACCTTATCTCCAACCACTGCCCAGGGTTGAAAATGATGCAGAAATCAGAACTCCTTCCCCATGGCAAGAGACCTTGTGATTGGCATGTTGTCCAAAGTTCAGTGTAGTTGAAACCAATGTGGCCCATGAGGCCCCGCCCATGCTCGCGAGCCACATTGGTCACAAATAAACATTGTGACACTCAGCCTGAGCCCAGTTCTCAAGTAAGGCCTCTCAGTGGTTGGATGAAGAGACAGCATATGGGGCCTGCCATGCCCCTAGGCCCCAAATTTTAACCATAGTTTGGGTTGTCACTTCACTATTCCCCAAGTCTCTGCTTTGGAATTCCTCTTTGTTTGGGACACCTGAGGTAACAAACCTGAAAGTAGACCTCCCATCCCACAGATTGACGAAAAACAATGTGGACCGGGCCAAATCCACAGAGAAGAAGATTCGTCCATGGCCCATGAGGCCTCCCCACATTCCACGACCATCGTTGACACAAAATCCAGAGACCAAAGCCTGAGCAAGAGCCTCAGACTCGCTCTTTCTAAATATCCTGAAGAGTTCTTCTCATGGTTTGTAGATTGGGCCTGCCATACCTACGTCCCCAAACCTGAGCTGAGTTTGTGTTTTCAGACTTCTGTCCTCAAATTCCTGGGCAACACACACTCCAGGCTGGCACCCCTGGATCCACACATTAGGACTGTGCCTACCCCATGCATGGGAATTCTGCCCATTCCATTGTCCAAAATTGTACAAATTAGGAGAACCCTCCAAAGACCCCGAGGCCATCCCAATATGTAGGTCTCTGTGGACAAAAAAGGGCGGTCTGACACCAGCTGAGCATCTACCTCCACTCATACCATACATGGATGTCCCCAGAGAAGGAGATGGTACCAGACAGGAACCTAGGCCATAATCGGATCCATGGCTTTGGTTTACAGGCATGTCTCCTCAAAATCCTGGATTCCAATACCAGCAGAGGGGGTTTCCTGAGGCACCCATCAGACAACATCTCGTCTCCACGAGGAAACTTGTGCATGGGACCTATGTCAAAATTTTAGGAGAATAATTCAGAGTCCCGGTGCCACCGCTCCATACCAAGGTCCTCATGGACACAAACACACATTAGGCCCCATGCTCAGGAAAGTCCATTTCAACTCAGCCATCCCGGTTGCTCCCGCAGAGCCATCCGATATCAACTGTCTTGTTGCTAGGAGACATTTGGAATGCGAGGCGGGCTTCCCTGGCATACATCCTTGAACGTTGCTCTGGAGTCATTCCATATGGGATGTGTTGGAGCTGCCCAACAGGTCTCAATTGTCCCGCAGAAGGAATCCTTGAAGGGGGCATCCCAGAACTCCCAACGTCGGAAAACCTCCATGAACTTGAGATTCCTCTCCGTTCATGAAGGGGCAGTCATGCACAAAAACTACAACCTGAGCCAACGTCTGATCCTCGCCGTGACTTCAGATGCATGAGATATTGGTCAGATGTGCAGGGGGTACCTGCCTTGCCCTCGGCCTGAAACCCAAGTCTAGCTTGTGGTCTCAGACTTCTGTCCTCACACTACTGGCCTAGAATCCCACAAGTTTGGCAATTCCGGACCCACAATGCAGCACTCTGCCTGCCCTCGAGAAAAAATATCTTGCCTAACAACCTGCCCAGGAACCTCAAATGAGGATCAACCTAAACGGCACTCGACCGTACCCAAATTACATAGTCTAACCTGGGCACTAATGCACTGTCTGACACAACCTGAGCCCGAACCTCCTGACCAACAACCAGGCAGCTGACCGCACACTGAGCACATCAGACCCACCATGGCCTTAGGTCATCATCTCTTCCCAACTGTGGCTTTCAGGCTTCCGAACCTAAACCTTATCTCCAACCCCTGCCCAGGGTTGAAAATGATGCAGAAATCAGAACTCCTTCCCCATGGCAAGAGACCTTGTGATTGGCATGTTGTCCTAAGTTCAGTGTAGTTTATACCAGTGTGGCCCATGAGGCCCCGCCCATGCTCGCTGGCCACATTGGTCACAAACACACATTGTGACCCTCAGCCTGAGCCCTGTCCTCAAGTAAGGCCTCTCAGGGGCTGGATGAAGAGACAGCATATGGGGCCTGCCATGCCCCTAGGCCCCAAATTTTAACCATAGTTTTGGTTGTCCCCTCACTCTTCCCCAGGGCTCTGCTTTGGAATTCCTCTTTGGTTGGGACACCTGAGTTAACAAACCTGAAAGGAGACCTCCAATCCCACAGATTGACGAAAAACAATTGGGACCGGACCAAATGCCAAGAGATGAAGATTCGTCCATGTCCCATTAGTCCTCCCCTCATTCCACAGCCATTGTTGACAAAAAATCCAGAAACCAAAGCCTGAGCAAGCGCCTCAGACTCGCTCTTTCTTCATATCCCAAAGACTTCTTCTCATGGTTTGTAGATTGGGCCTGCCATACCTACGTCCCCCAACCTAAGCTGAGTTTGTCTTTTCAGACTTGTGTCCTCAATGTCCTGGGACACACCCTCCAGGCTGGGGCCCCTGGAGCCACACATTAGGACTATGCCTACCCCATACATGGGAATTCTGCCCATTCCATTGTCCAAAATTCTACAAATTAGGATAACCCTCCAAATTCCCCGAGGCCATCCCAATATGTAGGTCTCTGTGGACAAACAAGGGCGGTCTGACACCAGCTGAGCATCTACCTCCACTCATACCATAGATGGATGTCCCCAGAGAATGAGATGGAACCAGACAGGACCCGATGCCATAATCGGATCCATTGCTTTGGTTTACAGGCATGTCTCCTCAAAATCCTGGATTCCAATACCAGCATAGGGGGTTTCCTGAGGCACCCATCAGAAAAAGTCTCGTCTCCACGAGGAAACTTGTGCATGGGACCTATGTCAAAATCTTAGAAAAATAATTCAGAGTCCCGGTGTCACCGCCCCATTCCAAGGTCCTCATGGACACAAACACACATTAGGCCCCATGCTCACGAAAGTCCATTTCAACTCAGCCACCACGGTTGCTCCCAATCGCCATCCGATCTCAACTGTCTTGTTGCTAGGAGACAATTGGAATGCGATGCGGGCTTCCTTGGCATCCATCCTCGATCTGTGCTCTGGAGTAATTCCATATGGGATGTGTTGGAGCCGTCCAACAGGTCTCAATTGTCCCGAAGAAGGTATCCTTGAAGGGGGCATCCCACAACTCCCAACGTGGGAAAACCTCCATGGCCTTGAGATACCTCTCCGTTCATGAAGGGGCAGTCATGCACAGAAACTACAACCTGAGCCAACGCCTGATCCTCGCCGTTACTTCAGATGCATGAGATATTGGTTCAGATGTGCAGGGGGTACCTGCCTTGCCCTCGGCCTGAAGCCCAAGTCTAGCTTGTGTTCTCAGACTTCTGTCCTCACACTACTGGCCCAGAAGCCCTCAAGTTTGGCAATTCCGGACCCACAATGCAGCACTGTGCCTGCCCTCTAGAAAAAATATCATGACTAATGAGCTGCGCAGGCACCTCAAATGAGGATCAACCTACACGGCACTCGACTGTACCCAAATTATAGAGTCTAACCTGGGCACTAGCACTGTCTAACAAAACCTGAGCCCGAACCTCCTGACCAACAACCAGGCAGCTGACCGCACACTAAGCACATCAGACCCACCATGGCCTTAGGTCATCATCTCTTCCAAACTGCGGTTTTCAGGCTTCCGAACCTAGACCTTATCTCCAACCACTGCCCAGGGTTGAAAATGATGCAGAAATAAGAACTCCTTCCCCATGGCAAGAGACCTTGTGATTGGCATGTTGTCCAAAGTTCAGTGTAGTTGAAACCAATGTGGCCCATGAGGCCCCGCCCATGCTCGCGAGCCACATTGGTCAAAAACACACATTGTGACACACAGCCTGAGCTCAGTCCTCAAGTAGGCCTCTCAGTGGTTGGATGAAGAGACAGCATATGGGGCCTGCCATGCCCCTAGGCCCCAAATTTTAACCATAGTTTGGGTTGTCACTTCACTATTCCCCAAGGCTCTGCTTTGGAATTCCTCTTTGTTTGGGACACCTGAGGTAACAAACCTGAAAGGAGACCTCCCATCCCACAGATTGAGAAAAAACAATGGGGACCGGGCCAAATCCAAAGAGAGGAAGATTCGTCCCTGGCCCATGAGGCCTCCCCACATTCCACGACCATCGTTGACACAAAATCCAGAGACCAAAGCCTGAGCAAGAGCCTCAGACTCGCTCTTTCTAAATATCCTGAAGAGTTCTTCTCATGGTTTGTAGATTGGGCCTGCCATACCTACGTCCCCAAACCTAAGCTGAGTTTGTTTTTTCAGATTTCTGTCCTCAAATTCCTGGGCAACACACACTCCAGGCTGGCACCCCTGGAGCCACACATTAGGACTGTGCCTACCCCATGCATGGGAATTCTGCCCATTCCATTGTCCAAAATTGTACAAATTAGGAGAACCCTCTAAAGTCCCCGAGGCCATCCCAATATGTAGGTCTCTGTGGACAAACAAGGGCGGTCTGACACCAGCTGAGCATCTACCTCCGCACATACCATACATGGATGTCCCCAGAGAAGGATGGTACCAGACAGGAACCTAGGCCATAATCGGATCCATGGGTTTGGTTTATAGGCATGTCTCCTCAAAAGCATGGATTCCAATACCAGCAGAGGGGGTTTCCTGAGGCACCCATCAGAAAACATCTCGTCTCCACGAGGAAACTTGTGCATGGGACCTATGTCAAAATCTTAGGAGAATAATTCAGAGTCCCGGTGCCACCGCTCCATACCAAGGTCCTCATGGACACAAACACACATTAGGCCCCATGCTCAGGAAAGTCCATTTCAACTCAGCCATCCCGGTTGCTCCCGCAGAGCCATCCAATCTCAACTGTCTTGTTGCTAGGAGACATTTGGAATGCGAGGCGGGCTTCCCTGGCATATATCCTCGAACGTTGCTCTGGAGTCATTCCATATGGTATGTGTTGGAGCTGCCCAACAGGTCTCAATTGTCCCGCAGAAGGAATCCTTGAAGGGGGCATCCCAGAACTCCCAACGTGGGATAACCTCCATGTCCTTGAGATTCCTCTCCGTTCATGAAGGGGCAGTCATGCACAGAAACTACAAACTGAGCCAACGTCTGATCCTCGCCGTGACTTCAGATGCATGAGATATTGTTCAGATGTGCAGGGGGTACCTGCCTTGCCCTCAGCCTGAAGCCCAAGTCTAGCTTGTGGTCTCAGACTTCTGTCCTCACACTACTGGCCCACAAGCCCTCAAGTTTGGCAATTCCGGACCCACAATGCAGCACTCTGCCTGCCCTCGAGAAAAAATATCTTGCCTAACGACCTGCCCAGGAACCTCAAATGAGGATCAACCTACACGGCACTCGACCGTACCCAAATTACATAGTCTAACCTGGGCACTAATGCACTGTCTGACACAACCTGAGCCCGAACCTCCTGACCAACAACCAGGCAGCTGACCGCACACTGAGCACATCAGACCCACCATGGCCTTAGGTCATCATCTCTTCCCAACTGTGGCTTTCAGGCTTCCGAACCTAAACCTTATCTCCAACCCCTGCCCAGGGTTGAAAATGATGCAGAAATCAGAACTCCTTCCCCATGGCAAGAGACCTTCTGATTGGCATGTTGTCCTAAGTTCAGTGTAGTTTAAACCAGTGTGGCCCATGAGGCCCCGCCCATGCTCGCTGGCCACATTGGTCACAAACACACATTGTGACCCTCAGCCTGAGCCCTGTCCTCAAGTAAGGCCTCTCAGGGGCTGGATGAAGAGACAGCATATGGGGCCTGCCATGCCCCTAGGCCCCAAATTTTAACCATAGTTTTGGTTGTCCTCTCACTCTTCCCCAGGGCTCTGCTTTGGAATTCCTCTTTGGTTGGGACACCTGAGTTAACAAACCTGAAAGGAGACCTCCAATCCCACAGAATGACGAAAAACAATTGGGACCGGGCCAAATGCCAAGAGATGAAGATTCGTCCATGTCCCATTAGTCCTCCCCTCATTCCACGGCCATCGTTGACAAAAGATCCAGAGACCAAAGCCTGAGCAAGCGCCTCAGACTCGCTCTTTCTTCATATCCCGAAGACTTCTTCTCATGGTTTGTAGATTGGGCCTGCCATACCTACGTCCCCAAACCTAAGCTGAGTTTGTGTTTTCAGACTTCTGTCCTCAAAGTCCTGGGACACACCCTCCAGGCTGTGGCCCCTGGAGCCACACATTAGGACTATGCCTACCCCATACATGGGAATTCTGCCCATTCCATTGTCCAAAATTGTACAAATTAGGATAACCCTCCAAATTCCCCGAGGCCATCGCAATATGTAGGTCTCTGTGGACAAACAAGGGCGGTCTGACACCAGCTGAGCATCTACCTCCACTCATACCATAGATGGATGTCCCCAGAGAATGAGATGGAACCAGACAGGACCCGATGCCATAATCGGATCCATTGCTTTGGTTTACAGGCATGTCTCCTCAAAATCCTGGATTCCAATACCAGCATAGGGGGTTTCCTGAGGCACCCATCAGAAAAAGTCTCGTCTCCACGAGGACACTTGTGCATGGGACCTATGTCAAAATCTTAGAAAAATAATTCAGAGTCCCGGTGTCACCGCCCCATTCCAAGGTCCTCATGGACACAAACACACATTAGGCCCCATGCTCATAAAAGTCCATTTCAACTCAGCCACCCTGGTTACTCTCAATAGCCATCCGATCTCAACTGTCTTGTTGCTAGGAGACATTGGAATGCGAGGCGGGCTTCCTTGGCATCCATCCTCGATCGGTGCTCTGGAGTAATTCCATATGGGATGTGTTGGAGCTGCCCAACAGGTCTCAATTGTCCCGAAGAAGGTATCCTTGAAGGGGGCATCTCACAACTCCCAACGTGGGAAAACCTCCATGGCCTTGAGATACCTCTCCGTTCATGAAGGGGCAGTCATGCACAGAAACTACAACCTGAGCCAACGCCTGATCCTCGCCGTGACTTCAGATGCATGAGATATTGGTTCAGATGTGCAGGGGGTACCTGCCTTGCCCTCGGCCTGAAGCCCAAGTCTAGCTTGTGTTCTCAGACTTCTGTCCTCACACTACTGGCCCAGAAGCCTTCAAGTTTGGCAATTCCGGACCCACAATGCAGCACTGTGCCTGCCCTCTAGAAAAAATATCATGCCTAATGAGCTGCGCAGGCACCTCAAATGAGGATCAACCTACACGGTACTCGACTGTACCCAAATTATAGAGTCTAACCTGGGCACTAGCACTGTCTAACAAAACCTGAGCCCGAACCTCCTGACCAACAACCAGGCAGCTGACCGCACACTGAGCACATCAGACCCACCATGGCCTTAGGTCATCATCTCTTCCAAACTGCGGTTTTCAGGCTTCCGAACCTAGACCTTATCTCCAACCACTGCCCAGGGTTGAAAATGATGCAGAAATCAGAACTCCTTCCCCATGGCAAGAGACCTTGTGATTGGCATGTTGTCCAAAGTTCAGTGTAGTTGAAACCAATGTGGCCCATGAGGCCCCGCCCATGCTCGCGAGCCACATTGGTCACAAATAAACATTGTGACACTCAGCCTGAGCCCAGTTCTCAAGTAAGGCCTCTCAGTGGTTGGATGAAGAGACAGCATATGGGGCCTGCCATGCCCCTAGGCCCCAAATTTTAACCATAGTTTGGGTTGTCACTTCACTATTCCCCAAGTCTCTGCTTTGGAATTCCTCTTTGTTTGGGACACCTGAGGTAACAAACCTGAAAGTAGACCTCCCATCCCACAGATTGACGAAAAACAATGTGGACCGGGCCAAATCCACAGAGAAGAAGATTCGTCCATGGCCCATGAGGCCTCCCCACATTCCACGACCATCGTTGACACAAAATCCAGAGACCAAAGCCTGAGCAAGAGCCTCAGACTCGCTCTTTCTAAATATCCTGAAGAGTTCTTCTCATGGTTTGTAGATTGGGCCTGCCATACCTACGTCCCCAAACCTGAGCTGAGTTTGTGTTTTCAGACTTCTGTCCTCAAATTCCTGGGCAACACACACTCCAGGCTGGCACCCCTGGATCCACACATTAGGACTGTGCCTACCCCATGCATGGGAATTCTGCCCATTCCATTGTCCAAAATTGTACAAATTAGGAGAACCCTCCAAAGACCCCGAGGCCATCCCAATATGTAGGTCTCTGTGGACAAAAAAGGGCGGTCTGACACCAGCTGAGCATCTACCTCCACTCATACCATACATGGATGTCCCCAGAGAAGGAGATGGTACCAGACAGGAACCTAGGCCATAATCGGATCCATGGCTTTGGTTTACAGGCATGTCTCCTCAAAATCCTGGATTCCAATACCAGCAGAGGGGGTTTCCTGAGGCACCCATCAGACAACATCTCGTCTCCACGAGGAAACTTGTGCATGGGACCTATGTCAAAATTTTAGGAGAATAATTCAGAGTCCCGGTGCCACCGCTCCATACCAAGGTCCTCATGGACACAAACACACATTAGGCCCCATGCTCAGGAAAGTCCATTTCAACTCAGCCATCCCGGTTGCTCCCGCAGAGCCATCCGATATCAACTGTCTTGTTGCTAGGAGACATTTGGAATGCGAGGCGGGCTTCCCTGGCATACATCCTTGAACGTTGCTCTGGAGTCATTCCATATGGGATGTGTTGGAGCTGCCCAACAGGTCTCAATTGTCCCGCAGAAGGAATCCTTGAAGGGGGCATCCCAGAACTCCCAACGTCGGAAAACCTCCATGAACTTGAGATTCCTCTCCGTTCATGAAGGGGCAGTCATGCACAAAAACTACAACCTGAGCCAACGTCTGATCCTCGCCGTGACTTCAGATGCATGAGATATTGGTCAGATGTGCAGGGGGTACCTGCCTTGCCCTCGGCCTGAAACCCAAGTCTAGCTTGTGGTCTCAGACTTCTGTCCTCACACTACTGGCCTAGAATCCCACAAGTTTGGCAATTCCGGACCCACAATGCAGCACTCTGCCTGCCCTCGAGAAAAAATATCTTGCCTAACAACCTGCCCAGGAACCTCAAATGAGGATCAACCTAAACGGCACTCGACCGTACCCAAATTACATAGTCTAACCTGGGCACTAATGCACTGTCTGACACAACCTGAGCCCGAACCTCCTGACCAACAACCAGGCAGCTGACCGCACACTGAGCACATCAGACCCACCATGGCCTTAGGTCATCATCTCTTCCCAACTGTGGCTTTCAGGCTTCCGAACCTAAACCTTATCTCCAACCCCTGCCCAGGGTTGAAAATGATGCAGAAATCAGAACTCCTTCCCCATGGCAAGAGACCTTGTGATTGGCATGTTGTCCTAAGTTCAGTGTAGTTTATACCAGTGTGGCCCATGAGGCCCCGCCCATGCTCGCTGGCCACATTGGTCACAAACACACATTGTGACCCTCAGCCTGAGCCCTGTCCTCAAGTAAGGCCTCTCAGGGGCTGGATGAAGAGACAGCATATGGGGCCTGCCATGCCCCTAGGCCCCAAATTTTAACCATAGTTTTGGTTGTCCCCTCACTCTTCCCCAGGGCTCTGCTTTGGAATTCCTCTTTGGTTGGGACACCTGAGTTAACAAACCTGAAAGGAGACCTCCAATCCCACAGATTGACGAAAAACAATTGGGACCGGGCCAAATGCCAAGAGATGAAGATTCGTCCATGTCCCATTAGTCCTCCCCTCATTCCACAGCCATTGTTGACAAAAAATCCAGAAACCAAAGCCTGAGCAAGCGCCTCAGACTCGCTCTTTCTTCATATCCCAAAGACTTCTTCTCATGGTTTGTAGATTGGGCCTGCCATACCTACGTCCCCCAACCTAAGCTGAGTTTGTCTTTTCAGACTTGTGTCCTCAATGTCCTGGGACACACCCTCCAGGCTGGGGCCCCTGGAGCCACACATTAGGACTATGCCTACCCCATACATGGGAATTCTGCCCATTCCATTGTCCAAAATTCTACAAATTAGGATAACCCTCCAAATTCCCCGAGGCCATCCCAATATGTAGGTCTCTGTGGACAAACAAGGGCGGTCTGACACCAGCTGAGCATCTACCTCCACTCATACCATAGATGGATGTCCCCAGAGAATGAGATGGAACCAGACAGGACCCGATGCCATAATCGGATCCATTGCTTTGGTTTACAGGCATGTCTCCTCAAAATCCTGGATTCCAATACCAGCATAGGGGGTTTCCTGAGGCACCCATCAGAAAAAGTCTCGTCTCCACGAGGAAACTTGTGCATGGGACCTATGTCAAAATCTTAGAAAAATAATTCAGAGTCCCGGTGTCACCGCCCCATTCCAAGGTCCTCATGGACACAAACACACATTAGGCCCCATGCTCACGAAAGTCCATTTCAACTCAGCCACCACGGTTGCTCCCAATCGCCATCCGATCTCAACTGTCTTGTTGCTAGGAGACAATTGGAATGCGATGCGGGCTTCCTTGGCATCCATCCTCGATCTGTGCTCTGGAGTAATTCCATATGGGATGTGTTGGAGCCGTCCAACAGGTCTCAATTGTCCCGAAGAAGGTATCCTTGAAGGGGGCATCCCACAACTCCCAACGTGGGAAAACCTCCATGGCCTTGAGATACCTCTCCGTTCATGAAGGGGCAGTCATGCACAGAAACTACAACCTGAGCCAACGCCTGATCCTCGCCGTTACTTCAGATGCATGAGATATTGGTTCAGATGTGCAGGGGGTACCTGCCTTGCCCTCGGCCTGAAGCCCAAGTCTAGCTTGTGTTCTCAGACTTCTGTCCTCACACTACTGGCCCAGAAGCCTTCAAGTTTGGCAATTCCGGACCCACAATGCAGCACTGTGCCTGCCCTCTAGAAAAAATATCATGACTAATGAGCTGCGCAGGCACCTCAAATGAGGATCAACCTACACGGCACTCGACTGTACCCAAATTATAGAGTCTAACCTGGGCACTAGCACTGTCTAACAAAACCTGAGCCCGAACCTCCTGACCAACAACCAGGCAGCTGACCGCACACTAAGCACATCAGACCCACCATGGCCTTAGGTCATCATCTCTTCCAAACTGCGGTTTTCAGGCTTCCGAACCTAGACCTTATCTCCAACCACTGCCCAGGGTTGAAAATGATGCAGAAATAAGAACTCCTTCCCCATGGCAAGAGACCTTGTGATTGGCATGTTGTCCAAAGTTCAGTGTAGTTGAAACCAATGTGGCCCATGAGGCCCCGCCCATGCTCGCGAGCCACATTGGTCAAAAACACACATTGTGACACACAGCCTGAGCTCAGTCCTCAAGTAGGCCTCTCAGTGGTTGGATGAAGAGACAGCATATGGGGCCTGCCATGCCCCTAGGCCCCAAATTTTAACCATAGTTTGGGTTGTCACTTCACTATTCCCCAAGGCTCTGCTTTGGAATTCCTCTTTGTTTGGGACACCTGAGGTAACAAACCTGAAAGGAGACCTCCCATCCCACAGATTGAGAAAAAACAATGGGGACCGGGCCAAATCCAAAGAGAGGAAGATTCGTCCCTGGCCCATGAGGCCTCCCCACATTCCACGACCATCGTTGACACAAAATCCAGAGACCAAAGCCTGAGCAAGAGCCTCAGACTCGCTCTTTCTAAATATCCTGAAGAGTTCTTCTCATGGTTTGTAGATTGGGCCTGCCATACCTACGTCCCCAAACCTAAGCTGAGTTTGTTTTTTCAGATTTCTGTCCTCAAATTCCTGGGCAACACACACTCCAGGCTGGCACCCCTGGAGCCACACATTAGGACTGTGCCTACCCCATGCATGGGAATTCTGCCCATTCCATTGTCCAAAATTGTACAAATTAGGAGAACCCTCTAAAGTCCCCGAGGCCATCCCAATATGTAGGTCTCTGTGGACAAACAAGGGCGGTCTGACACCAGCTGAGCATCTACCTCCGCACATACCATACATGGATGTCCCCAGAGAAGGATGGTACCAGACAGGAACCTAGGCCATAATCGGATCCATGGGTTTGGTTTATAGGCATGTCTCCTCAAAAGCATGGATTCCAATACCAGCAGAGGGGGTTTCCTGAGGCACCCATCAGAAAACATCTCGTCTCCACGAGGAAACTTGTGCATGGGACCTATGTCAAAATCTTAGGAGAATAATTCAGAGTCCCGGTGCCACCGCTCCATACCAAGGTCCTCATGGACACAAACACACATTAGGCCCCATGCTCAGGAAAGTCCATTTCAACTCAGCCATCCCGGTTGCTCCCGCAGAGCCATCCAATCTCAACTGTCTTGTTGCTAGGAGACATTTGGAATGCGAGGCGGGCTTCCCTGGCATATATCCTCGAACGTTGCTCTGGAGTCATTCCATATGGGATGTGTTGGAGCTGCCCAACAGGTCTCAATTGTCCCGCAGAAGGAATCCTTGAAGGGGGCATCCCAGAACTCCCAACGTGGGATAACCTCCATGTCCTTGAGATTCCTCTCCGTTCATGAAGGGGCAGTCATGCACAGAAACTACAAACTGAGCCAACGTCTGATCCTCGCCGTGACTTCAGATGCATGAGATATTGTTCAGATGTGCAGGGGGTACCTGCCTTGCCCTCAGCCTGAAGCCCAAGTCTAGCTTGTGGTCTCAGACTTCTGTCCTCACACTACTGGCCCACAAGCCCTCAAGTTTGGCAATTCCGGACCCACAATGCAGCACTCTGCCTGCCCTCGAGAAAAAATATCTTGCCTAACGACCTGCCCAGGAACCTCAAATGAGGATCAACCTACACGGCACTCGACCGTACCCAAATTACATAGTCTAACCTGGGCACTAATGCACTGTCTGACACAACCTGAGCCCGAACCTCCTGACCAACAACCAGGCAGCTGACCGCACACTGAGCACATCAGACCCACCATGGCCTTAGGTCATCATCTCTTCCCAACTGTGGCTTTCAGGCTTCCGAACCTAAACCTTATCTCCAACCCCTGCCCAGGGTTGAAAATGATGCAGAAATCAGAACTCCTTCCCCATGGCAAGAGACCTTCTGATTGGCATGTTGTCCTAAGTTCAGTGTAGTTTAAACCAGTGTGGCCCATGAGGCCCCGCCCATGCTCGCTGGCCACATTGGTCACAAACACACATTGTGACCCTCAGCCTGAGCCCTGTCCTCAAGTAAGGCCTCTCAGGGGCTGGATGAAGAGACAGCATATGGGGCCTGCCATGCCCCTAGGCCCCAAATTTTAACCATAGTTTTGGTTGTCCTCTCACTCTTCCCCAGGGCTCTGCTTTGGAATTCCTCTTTGGTTGGGACACCTGAGTTAACAAACCTGAAAGGAGACCTCCAATCCCACAGAATGACGAAAAACAATTGGGACCGGGCCAAATGCCAAGAGATGAAGATTCGTCCATGTCCCATTAGTCCTCCCCTCATTCCACGGCCATCGTTGACAAAAGATCCAGAGACCAAAGCCTGAGCAAGCGCCTCAGACTCGCTCTTTCTTCATATCCCGAAGACTTCTTCTCATGGTTTGTAGATTGGGCCTGCCATACCTACGTCCCCAAACCTAAGCTGAGTTTGTGTTTTCAGACTTCTGTCCTCAAAGTCCTGGGACACACCCTCCAGGCTGTGGCCCCTGGAGCCACACATTAGGACTATGCCTACCCCATACATGGGAATTCTGCCCATTCCATTGTCCAAAATTGTACAAATTAATATAACCCTCCAAATTCCCCGAGGCCATCGCAATATGTAGGTCTCTGTGGACAAACAAGGGCGGTCTGACACCAGCTGAGCATCTACCTCCACTCATACCATAGATGGATGTCCCCAGAGAATGAGATGGAACCAGACAGGACCCGATGCCATAATCGGATCCATTGCTTTGGTTTACAGGCATGTCTCCTCAAAATCCTGGATTCCAATACCAGCATAGGGGGTTTCCTGAGGCACCCATCAGAAAAAGTCTCGTCTCCACGAGGACACTTGTGCATGGGACCTATGTCAAAATCTTAGAAAAATAATTCAGAGTCCCGGTGTCACCGCCCCATTCCAAGGTCCTCATGGACACAAACACACATTAGGCCCCATGCTCATAAAAGTCCATTTCAACTCAGCCACCCTGGTTACTCTCAATAGCCATCCGATCTCAACTGTCTTGTTGCTAGGAGACATTGGAATGCGAGGCGGGCTTCCTTGGCATCCATCCTCGATCGGTGCTCTGGAGTAATTCCATATGGGATGTGTTGGAGCTGCCCAACAGGTCTCAATTGTCCCGAAGAAGGTATCCTTGAAGGGGGCATCTCACAACTCCCAACGTGGGAAAACCTCCATGGGCTTGAGATACCTCTCCGTTCATGAAGGGGCAGTCATGCACAGAAACTACAACCTGAGCCAACGCCTGATCCTCGCCGTGACTTCAGATGCATGAGATATTGGTTCAGATGTGCAGGGGGTACCTGCCTTGCCCTCGGCCTGAAGCCCAAGTCTAGCTTGTGTTCTCAGACTTCTGTCCTCACACTACTGGCCCAGAAGCCTTCAAGTTTGGCAATTCCGGACCCACAATGCAGCACTGTGCCTGCCCTCTAGAAAAAATATCATGCCTAATGAGCTGCGCAGGCACCTCAAATGAGGATCAACCTACACGGTACTCGACTGTACCCAAATTATAGAGTCTAACCTGGGCACTAGCACTGTCTAACAAAACCTGAGCCCGAACCTCCTGACCAACAACCAGGCAGCTGACCGCACACTGAGCACATCAGACCCACCATGGCCTTAGGTCATCATCTCTTCCAAACTGCGGTTTTCAGGCTTCCGAACCTAGACCTTATCTCCAACCACTGCCCAGGGTTGAAAATGATGCAGAAATCAGAACTCCTTCCCCATGGCAAGAGACCTTGTGATTGGCATGTTGTCCAAAGTTCAGTGTAGTTGAAACCAATGTGGCCCATGAGGCCCCGCCCATGCTCGCGAGCCACATTGGTCACAAATAAACATTGTGACACTCAGCCTGAGCCCAGTTCTCAAGTAAGGCCTCTCAGTGGTTGGATGAAGAGACAGCATATGGGGCCTGCCATGCCCCTAGGCCCCAAATTTTAACCATAGTTTGGGTTGTCACTTCACTATTCCCCAAGTCTCTGCTTTGGAATTCCTCTTTGTTTGGGACACCTGAGGTAACAAACCTGAAAGTAGACCTCCCATCCCACAGATTGACGAAAAACAATGTGGACCGGGCCAAATCCACAGAGAAGAAGATTCGTCCATGGCCCATGAGGCCTCCCCACATTCCATGACCATCGTTGACACAAAATCCAGAGACCAAAGCCTGAGCAAGAGCCTCAGACTCGCTCTTTCTAAATATCCTGAAGAGTTCTTCTCATGGTTTGTAGATTGGGCCTGCCATACCTACGTCCCCAAACCTGAGCTGAGTTTGTGTTTTCAGACTTCTGTCCTCAAATTCCTGGGCAACACACACTCCAGGCTGGCACCCCTGGATCCACACATTAGGACTGTGCCTACCCCATGCATGGATTTTCTGCCCATTCCATTGTCCAAAATTGTACAAATTAGGAGAACCCTCCAAAGACCCCGAGGCCATCCCAATATGTAGGTCTCTGTGGACAAAAAAGGGCGGTCTGACACCAGCTGAGCATCTACCTCCACTCATACCATACATGGATGTCCCCAGAGAAGGAGATGGTACCAGACAGGAACCTAGGCCATAATCGGATCCATGGCTTTGGTTTACAGGCATGTCTCCTCAAAATCCTGGATTCCAATACCAGCAGAGGGGGTTTCCTGAGGCACCCATCAGACAACATCTCGTCTCCACGAGGAAACTTGTGCATGGGACCTATGTCAAAATTTTAGGAGAATAATTCAGAGTCCCGGTGCCACCGCTCCATACCAAGGTCCTCATGGACACAAACACACATTAGGCCCCATGCTCAGGAAAGTCCATTTCAACTCAGCCATCCCGGGTCTCCCGCAGAGCCATCCGATATCAACTGTCTTGTTGCTAGGAGACATTTGGAATGCGAGGCGGGCTTCCCTGGCATACATCCTTGAACGTTGCTCTGGAGTCATTCCATATGGGATGTGTTGGAGCTGCCCAACAGGTCTCAATTGTCCCGCAGAAGGAATCCTTGAAGGGGGCATCCCAGAACTCCCAACGTCGGAAAACCTCCATGAACTTGAGATTCCTCTCCGTTCATGAAGGGGCAGTCATGCACAAAAACTACAACCTGAGCCAACGTCTGATCCTCGCCGTGACTTCAGATGCATGAGATATTGGTCAGATGTGCAGGGGGTACCTGCCTTGCCCTCGGCCTGAAACCCAAGTCTAGCTTGTGGTCTCAGACTTCTGTCCTCACACTACTGGCCTAGAATCCCACAAGTTTGGCAATTCCGGACCCACAATGCAGCACTCTGCCTGCCCTCGAGAAAAAATATCTTGCCTAACAACCTGCCCAGGAACCTCAAATGAGGATCAACCTAAACGGCACTCGACCGTACCCAAATTACATAGTCTAACCTGGGCACTAATGCACTGTCTGACACAACCTGAGCCCGAACCTCCTGACCAACAACCAGGCAGCTGACCGCACACTGAGCACATCAGACCCACCATGGCCTTAGGTCATCATCTCTTCCCAACTGTGGCTTTCAGGCTTCCGAACCTAAACCTTATCTCCAACCCCTGCCCAGGGTTGAAAATGATGCAGAAATCAGAACTCCTTCCCCATGGCAAGAGACCTTGTGATTGGCATGTTGTCCTAAGTTCAGTGTAGTTTATACCAGTGTGGCCCATGAGGCCCCGCCCATGCTCGCGGGCCACATTGGTCACAAACACACATTGTGACCCTCAGCCTGAGCCCTGTCCTCAAGTAAGGCCTCTCAGGGGCTGGATGAAGAGACAGCATATGGGGCCTGCCATGCCCCTAGGCCCCAAATTTTAACCATAGTTTTGGTTGTCCCCTCACTCTTCCCCAGGGCTCTGCTTTGGAATTCCTCTTTGGTTGGGACACCTGAGTTAACAAACCTGAAAGGAGACCTCCAATCCCACAGATTGACGAAAAACAATTGGGACCGGGCCAAATGCCAAGAGATGAAGATTCGTCCATGTCCCATTAGTCCTCCCCTCATTCCACAGCCATTGTTGACAAAAAATCCAGAAACCAAAGCCTGAGCAAGCGCCTCAGACTCGCTCTTTCTTCATATCCCAAAGACTTCTTCTCATGGTTTGTAGATTGGGCCTGCCATACCTACGTCCCCCAACCTAAGCTGAGTTTGTCTTTTCAGACTTGTGTCCTCAATGTCCTGGGACACACCCTCCAGGCTGGGGCCCCTGGAGCCACACATTAGGACTATGCCTACCCCATACATGGGAATTCTGCCCATTCCATTGTCCAAAATTCTACAAATTAGGATAACCCTCCAAATTCCCCAAGGCCATCCCAATATGTAGGTCTCTGTGGACAAACAAGGGCGGTCTGACACCAGCTGAGCATCTACCTCCACTCATACCATAGATGGATGTCCCCAGAGAATGAGATGGAACCAGACAGGACCCGAGGCCATAATCGGATCCATTGCTTTGGTTTACAGGCATGTCTCCTCAAAATCCTGGATTCCAATACCAGCATAGGGGGTTTCCTGAGGCACCCATCAGAAAAAGTCTCGTCTCCACGAGGAAACTTGTGCATGGGACCTATGTCAAAATCTTAGAAAAATAATTCAGAGTCCCGGTGTCACCGCCCCATTCCAAGGTCCTCATGGACACAAACACACATTAGGCCCCATGCTCAGGAAAGTCCATTTCAACTCAGCCACCCCGGTTGCTCCCAATAGCCATCCGATCTCAACTGTCTTGTTGCTAGGAGACAATTGGCATGCGAGGTGGGCTTCCTTGGCATCCATCCTCGATCTGTGCTCTGGAGTAATTCCATATGGGATGTGTTGGAGCTGCCCAACAGGTCTCAATTGTCCCGCAGAAGGTATCCTTGAAGGGGGCATCCCACAACTCCCAACGTGGGAAAACCTCCATGGCCTTGAGATACCTCTCCGTTCATGAAGGGGCAGTCATGCACAGAAACTACAACCTGAGCCAACGCCTGATCCTCGCCGTGACTTCAGATGCATGAGATATTGGTTCAGATGTGCAGGGGGTACCTGCCTTGCCCTCGGCCTGAAGCCCAAGTCTAGCTTGTGTTCTCAGACTTCTGTCCTCACACTACTGGCCCAGAAGCCCTCAAGTTTGGCAATTCCGGACCCACAATGCAGCACTGTGCCTGCCCTCTAGAAAAAATATCATGCCTAATGAGCTGCGCAGGCACCTCAAATGAGGATCAACCTACACGGCACTCGACTGTACCCAAATTATAGAGTCTAACCTGGGCACTAGCACTGTCTAACAAAACCTGAGCCCGAACCTCCTGACCAACAACCAGGCAGCTGACCGCACACTGAGCACATCAGACCCACCATGGCCTTAGGTCATCATCTCTTCCAAACTGCGGTTTTCAGGCTTCCGAACCTAGACCTTATCTCCTACCACTGCCCAGGGTTGAAGGTGATGCAGAAATCAGAACTCCTTCTCCATGGCAAGAAACCTTGTGGTTGGCATATTGTCCAAAGTTCAGTGTAGTTGAAACCAATGAGGCCCATGAGGCCCCGCCCATGCTCGCGAGCCACATTGGTCACAAACACACATTGTGACACTCAGCCTGAGCCCAGTCCTCAAGTAAGGCCTCTCAGTGGTTGGATGAAGAGACAGCATATGGGGCCTGCCATGCCCCTAGGCCCCAAATTTTAACCATAGTTTGGGTTGTCACTTCACTATTCCCCAAGGCTCTGCTTTGGAATTCCTCTTTGGTTGGGACACCTGAGGTAACAAACCTGAAAGGAGACCTCCCATCCCACAGATTGACGAAAAACAATGGGGACTGGGCCAAATCCACAGAAGGAAGATTCGTCCATGGCCCATGAGGCCTCCCCACCTTCCACGGCCATCGTTGACACAAAATCCAGAGACCAAAGTCTGAGCAAGTGCCTCAGACTCGCTCTTTCTTCATGTCCTGAAGAGTTCTTCTCATGGTTTGTAGAATGTGCCGGCCATACCTGCGTCCCCAAACCTAAGCTGAGTTTGTGTTTTCAGACTTCTGTCCTCAAAGTCCTGGGCCACACACCCTCTAGGCTGGGGTCCCTGGAGCCACACATTAGGACAATGCCTCCCCAATGCATGGGAATTCTGCCCATTCCATTGTCCAAAATTGTACAAATTAGGTGAAACCTCCAAAGTCCCCGAGGCCATCCCAATATGTAGTTCTCAGTGGACAAACAAGGGCGGTCTGACACCAGCTGAGCATCTACCTCCACTCATACCATAGATGGATGTCCTCAGAGAAGGAGATGGAACCAGACAGGACCCTAGGCCGTAATCGGATCCATTGCTTTGGTTTACAGGCATGTCTCCTCAAAATCCTGGATTCCAATACCAGCATAGGGGGTTTCCTGAGGCACCCATCAGAAAAAATCTCGTCTCCACTAGGAAACTTATGCATGGGAACTATGTCAAAATATTATGAGAATACTTCAGAGTCCCGGTGCCTCCGCCCCATTTCAAGGTCCTCATGGACACACACATATTAGGCCCCATACTCAGGAAAGTCCATTTCAACTCAGCCACTTCGGTTGCTCCCGCAGAGCCATCCGATCTCAACTGTCTTGTAGCTAGGAGACTATTGGAATGCGAGGCGATCTTTCCTGGCATGCATTCTCGAATGGTGCTCTGGAGTCATTCCATATGGGATGTTTTGGAGCTGCCCAACAGGTCTCAATTGTCCCGCAGAAGGAATCCTTGAAGGGGGCATCCCACAACTCCCAACGTTGGAAAACCTCCATGGCCTTGAGATTCCTCTCCGTTCATGAAGGGGCAGTCATGCACAGAAACTACAACCTGAGCCAACGTCTGATCCTCGTCGTGACTTCTGATGCATGAGATATTGGTTCAGATGTGCAGGGGGTACCTGCCTTGCCCTCGGCCTAAAGCCCAAGTCTAGCTTGTGTTCTCAGACTTCTGTCCTCACACTACTGGCCCAGAAGTCCTCAAGTTTGGCAACTCCGGACCCACAATGCAGCACTGTGCCTGCCCTCTAGAAAAAATATCTTGCCTAATGAGCTGCCCAGTCACCTTAAATGAGGATCAACCTACACGGCACTCGACTGTACCCAAATTATATAGTCTAACCTGGGCACCAATGCACTGTTTGACACAACCTGAGCTCGAACCTCCTGACCAACAACCAGGCAGCTGACCGCACACTGAGCACATCAGACCCACCATGGTTTAGGTCATCATCTCTTCCAAACTGCGGTTTTCAGGCTTCCGAACCTAGACCTTATCTCCAAACACTGCCCAGGGTTGAAAATGATGCAGGAATCAGAACTCCTTCACCATGGCAAGAGACCTTGTGATTGGCATCTTCTCCAAAGTTCAGTTTAGTTGAAACCAGTGTGGCCCATGAGTCCCCGCCCATGCTCGCAAGCCACATTGGTCACAAACACACATTGTGAACCTCAGCCTGAGCCCAGTTTTCAAGTAAGGCCTCTCAGTGGTTGGATGAAGAGACAGCATATGGGGCTTGCCATGCCCCTAGGCCCCAAATTTTAACCATAGTTTGGGTTGTCCCTTCACTCTTCCCCAGGGCTCTGCTTTGGAATTCCTCTTAGGTTGGGACACCTGAGGTAACAAAACTGAAAGGAGACCTCCCATCCAACAGATTGACGAAAAACAATTGGGACCGGGCCAAATCCACAGAGAGGAATATTCGTCTATGTCCCATGAGGCCTCCCCACATTCCACGGCCATCGTTGACACAAAATCCAGAGACCAAAGCCTGAGCAAGCGCCTCAGACTCGTTCTTTCTCACATCCTGAAGAGTTCTGCTCATGGTTTGTAGATTGGGCCTGCCATACCTACGTCCCCAAACCTAAGCTGAGTTTGTGTTTTCAGACTTCTGTCCTCAAAGTCCTGGGCCACACACCCTCCATGCTGGGGCCCCTGGAGCTACACATTAGGACTGTGCCTACCCCATTCATGGGAATTCTGCCCATTCCATTGTCCAAAATTGTACAAATTAGGAGAACCCTCCAAAGTCCCCGAGGCCATCCCAATATGTAGGTCTCTGTGGACAAACAAAGGCGGACTGACACCAGCTGAGCATCTACCTCCACTCATACCATAGATGGATGTACCAAGAGAAGGAGATGGAACCAGACCGGACCCTCGGCCATAATCGGACTCATTGCTTTGGTTTACAGGCATGTCTCCTCAAAATCCTGGATTCCAATACCAGCATAGCAGGTTTCCTGAGGCATCCCTCAGAAAAAATCTCGTCTCCACGAAAAACTTGTGCATGGGACCTATGTCAAAATCTTAGGAGAATACTTAAGAGTCCCGGTGCCACCGCCCCATTCCAAGGTCCACATGGACACAAACACACATTAGGCCCCATGCTCAGGAAAGTCCATTTCAACTCAGCCACCCTGGTTGCTCCCAATAGCCATCCGAACTCAACTGTCTTGTTGCTAGGAGACAATTGGAATGCGAGGCGGGCTTCCCTAGCATCCATCCTCGAACGTTGCTCTGGAGTCATTCCATATGGGATGTGTTGGAGCTGCCCAACAGGTCTCAATTCTCCCGCAGTAGGTATCCTTGAAGGGGGCATCCCACAACTCCCAACGTGGGAAAACATTCATGGCCTTGAGATTCCTCTCCGTTCATGAAGGGGCAGTCATGCACAGAAACTACACCTGAGCCAACGTCTGATCCTCGTCGTGACTTCAGATGCATGAGATATTGGTTCAGATGTGCAGGGCGTACCTGCCTTGCCCTCGGCCTGAAGCCCAAGTCTAGCTTTTGTTCTCAGATTTTGTCCTCACACTACTGGCCCAGATGCCCTCACGTTTGGCAATTCCGGACCCACAATGCAGCACTCTGCCTGCCCTCTAGAAAAAATATCTTGCCTAATGAACTGCTTGGGCACCTCAAATCAGGATCAACCTAACGGCACTCGAATGTACCCAAATTATATAGTCTAACCTGGGCACTAATGCACTGTCTGACACAACCTGAGCCTGAACCTCCTGACCAACAACCAGGCAGCTGACCGCACACTGAGCACATCAGAACCACCATGGCCTTAGGTCATCATCTCTTCCCAACTGTGGTTTTCAGGATTCAGATCCTAGACCATATATCCAACCACAGCCCAGGGTTGAAAATAATGCAGAAATCAGAACTCCTTCCCCATGGCAAGAGACCTTGTGATTGGCATGTTGTCCAAATTTCTGTGTAGATGAAACCAGTGTGGCCCATGAGGCCCCGCACATGCTCGCGGGCCACATTGGTCACAAACACACATTGTGACCCTCAGCCTGAGCCCAGTCCTCAAGTAAGGCCTCTCAGTGGCTGGATGAAGAGACAGCATATGGGGCCTGCCATGCCCCTAGGCCCCAAATTTTAACCATAGTTTGGGTTGTCCCTTCACTCTTCCCCAGGGCTCTGCTTTGGAATTCCTCTTTGGTTGGGACACCCGAGGTAACAAACCTGAAAGGAGACCTCCCATCCCACAGATTGACGAAAAGCAATTGAGACCGGGCAAAATCCACAGAGAGGAAGGTTCGTCCATGGCCCATGAGATTCACCACATTCCACGGCCATCGTTGACACAAAATCCAGAGACCAATGCCTGAGCAAGCGCCTCAGACTCGCTCTTTCTTCGTATATTGAAGAGTTCTTCTCATGCTTTGTAGATTGGGACTGCCACACCTACGTCCCCAAACTTAAGCTGAGTTTGTGTTTTCAGACTTCTGTCCTCAAAGGCCTGGGCCACACACCCTACAGGCTGGGGCCCCTGGAGCCACACATAAGGACTGTTCCTACCCCATGCATGGTAATTCTGCCCATTCCATTGTCCAAAATTGTACAAATTAGGAGAACCCTCCAAAGTCCCCGAGGCCATCCCAATATGTAGGTCTCTTTGGACAAACAAGGGCGGTCTGACACCAGCTGAGCATCTACCTCCACTCATAACATACATGGATGTCCCTAGAGAATGAGATGGTACCAGACAGGAACCTAGGCCATAATCGGATCCATGGCTTTGGTTTACAGGCATGTCTCCTCAAAAGCATGGATTCCTATAACAGCAGAGGGGGTTTCCTGAGGCACCCATCAGAAAAAATCTCGTCTCCACAAGGAAACTTGTGCTTGGGACCTATGTCAAAATCTTAGGAGAATAATTCAGAGTCCCGGTGCCACCGCTCCATACCGAGGTCCTCATGGACACAAACACACATTAGGTCCCAAGCTCAGGAAAGTCCATTTCAACTCAGCCATCCCGGTTTATCCCGCAGAGCCATCCGATCTCAACTGTCTTGTTGCTAGGAGAAATTTGGAATGCGAGGCGGGCTTCCCTGGCATACATCCTCGAACGTTGCTCTGGAGTCATTCCATATGGGATGAGTTGGAGCTGCCCAACAGGTCTCAATTGTCCCGCAGAAGGAATCCTTGAAGGGGGCATCCCAGAACTCCCAACGTGGAAAAACCTCCATGGCCTTGAGATCCCTCTCCGTTCATGAAGGGGCAGTCATGCACAGAAACTACAACCTGAGCCAACGTCTGATCCTCGCCGTGACTTCAGATGCATGAGATATTGGTCAGATGTACAGGGGGTACCTGCCTTGCCCTCGGCCTGAAGCCCAAGTCTAGCTTGTGGTCTCAGACTTCTGTCCTCACAGTACTGGCCCAGAAGCCCTCAAGTTTGGCAATTCCGGACCCACAATGCAGCACTCTGCCTGCCCTCGAGAAAAAATATCTTGCCTAATGAGCTGCCCAGGAACCTCAAATGAGGATCAAAATACACGGCACTCGACTGTACCCAAATTACATAATCTAACCTGGGCACTAATGCACTGTCTGACACAACCTGAGCCCGAACCTCCTGACCAACAACCAGGCAGCTGACCGCACACTGAGCACATCAGACCCACCATGGCCTTAGGTCATCATCTCTTCCCAACTGCAGCTTTCAGGTTTCCGAACCTAAACCTTATCTCCAACCCCTGCCCAGGGTTGAAAATGATGCAGAAATCAGAACTCCTTCCCCATGGCAAGAGACCTTGTGATTGGCATGTTGTCCTAAGTTCAGTGTAGTTTAAACCAGTGTGGCCCATGAGAACCCGCCCATGCTCGCGGGCCACATTGGTCACAAACACACATTGTGACCCTCAGCCTGAGCCCTGTCCTCAAGTAAGGCCTCTCAGGGGCTGGATGAAGAGACAGCATATGGGGCCTGCCATGCCCCTAGGCCCCAAATTTTAACCATAGTTTTGGTTGTCCCCTCACTCTTCCCCAGGGCTCTGCTTTGGAATTCCTCTTTGGTTGAGACACCTGAGTTAACAAACCTGAAAGGAGACCTCCAATCCCACAGACTGACGAAAAACAATTGGGACCGGGCCAAATGCCAAGAGATGAAGATTCGTCCATGTCCCATTAGTCCTCCCCTCATTCCACGGCCATTGTTGACAAAAAATCCAGAGAACAAAGCCTGAGCAAGCGCCTCAGACTCGCTCTTTCTTCATATCCCGAAGACTTCTTCTCATGGTTTGTAGATTGGGCCTGCCATACCTACGTCCCCAAACCTAAGCTGAGTTTGGGTTTCAGACTTCTGTCCTCAAAGTCCTGGGACACACCCTCCAGGCTGGGGCCCCTGGAGCCACACATTAGGACTATGCCTACCCCATACATGGGAATTCTGCCCATTCCATTGTCCAAAATTGTACAAATTAGGATAACCCTCCAAATTCCCCGAGGCCATCGCAATATGTAGGTCTCTGTGGACAAACAAGGGCGGTCTGACACCAGCTGAGCATCTACCTCCACTCATACCATAGATGGATGTCCCCAGAGAATGAGATGGAACCAGACAGGACCCGAGGCCATAATCGGATCCATTGCTTTGGTTTACAGGCATGTCTCCTCAAAATCCTGGATTCCAATACCAGCATAGGGGGTTTCCTGAGGCACCCATCAGAAAGTCTCGTCTCCACGAGGAAACTTGTGCTTGGGACCTATGTCAAAATCTTAGGAGAATAATTCAGAGTCCCGGTGTCACCGCCCCATTCCAAGGTCCTCATGGACACAAACACACATTAGGCCCCATGCTCAGGAAAGTCCATTTCAACTCAGCCACCCCGGTTGCTCCCAATAGCCATCCGATCTCAACTGTCTTGTTGCTAGGAGACAATTGGAATGCGAGGCGGGCTTCCTTGGCATCCATCCTCGATCGGTGCTCTGGAGTAATTCCATATGGGATGTGTTGGAGCTGCCCAACAGGTCTCAATTGTCCCGCAGAAGGTATCCTTGAGGGGGGCATCCCACAACTCCCAACGTGGGAAAACCTCCATGGCCTTGAGATACCTCTCCGATCATGAAGGGGCAGTCATGCACAGAAACTACAACCTGAGCCAAAGCCTGATCCTCGCCGTTACTTCAGATGCATGAGATATTGGTCAGATGTGCAGGGGGTACCTGCCTTGCCCTCGGCCTGAAGCCCAAGTCTAGCTTGTGTTCTCAGACTTCTGTCCTCACACTACTGGCCCAGAAGTCCTCACGTTTGGCAATTCCGGACCCACAATGCAGCACTCTGCCTGCCGTCTAGAAAAAATATCTTGCCTAATGAGCTGCCCAGGCACCTTAAATGAGGATCAACCTACACGGCACTCGACTGTACCCAAATTATAGAGTCTAACCTGGGCACTAGCACTGTCTAACAAAACCTGAGCCCGAACCTCCCGACCAACAACCAGGCAGCTGACCGCACACTGAGCACATCAGACCCACCATGGCCTTAGGTCATCATCTCTTCCAAACTGCGGTATTCAGGCTTCCGAACCTAGACCTTATCTCCAACCCCTGCCCAGGGTTGAAAATGATGCAGAAATCAGAACTCCTTCCCCATGGCAAGAGACCTATTGGTTGGCATGTTGTCCAAAGTTCAGTGTAGTTGAAACCAATGTGGCCCATGATGCCCCGCCCATGCTCGCGAGCCACATTGGTCACAAACACACATTGTGACACTCAGCCTGAGCCCAGTCCTCAAGTAAGGCCTCTCAGAGGTTGGATGAAGAGACAGCATATGGGGCCTGCCATGCCCCTAGGCCCCAAATTTTAACCATAGTTTGGGTTGTCACTTCACTATTCCCCAAGGCTCTGCTTTGGAATTCCTCTTTGGTTGGGACACTTGAGTTAACAAACCTGAAAGGAGACCTCCCATCCCACAGATTGACGAAAAACAATGGGGACCGGGCCAAATCCACAGAAGGAAGATTCGTCCATGGCCCATGAGGCCTCCCCACATTCCACGGCTATCGTTGACACAAAATCCAGAGACCAAAGCCTGAGCAGCGCCTCAGACTCGCTCTTTCTTCATGTCCTGAAGAGTTCTTCTCATGGTTTGTAGATTGGGCCTGCCATATCTGCGTCCCCAACCTAAACTGAGTTTGTGTTTTCAGACTTCTGTCCTCAAAGTCCTGGGCCACACACCCTCCAGGCTGGGGCCCCTGGAGCCACACATTAGGACTGTGCCTACCCCATGCATGGAAATTCTGCCCATTCCATTGTCCAAAATTGGACAATTTAGGAGAACCCTCCAAAGTCCCCGAGGCCGTCCAATATGTAGTTCTCAGTGGACAAACAAGGGCGGTCTGACACCAGCTGAGCATCTACCTCCACTCATACCATAGATGGATGTCCTCAGAGAAGGAGATGGAAACAGACAGGACCCTAGGCCGTAATCGGATCCATTGCTTTGGTTTACAGGCATGTCTCCTCAAAATCCTGGATTCCAATACCAGCATAGGGGGTTTCCTGAGGCACCCATCAGAAAAAATCTCGTCTCCACTAGGAAACTTATGCATGGGAACTATGTCAAAATATTATGAGAATACTTCAGAGTCCCGGTGCCACCGCCCCATTTCAAGGTCCTCATGGACACACACATATTAGATCCCATACTCAGGAAAGTCCATTTCACCTCAGCCACCCCGGTTGCTCCCGCAGAGCCATCCGATCTCAACTGTCTTGTAGCTAGGAGACTATTGGAATGCGAGGAGGTCTTTCCTGGCATCCATCCTCGAACGGTGCTCTGGAGTCATTCCATATGGGATGTTTTGGAGCTGCCCAACAGGTCTCAACTATCCCGCAGAGAAATCCTTGAAGGGGGCATCCCACAACTCCCAACGTTGGAAAACCTCCATGGCCTTGAGATTCCTCTCCGTTCATGAAGGTGTAGTCATGCACAGAAACTACAACCTGAGCCAACGTCTGATCCTCGTCGTGACTTCAGATGCATGAGATATTGGTTCAGATGTGCAGGGGGTACCTGCCTTGCTCTCGGCCTGAAGCCCAAGTCTAGCTTGTGTTCTCAGACTTCTGTCCTCACACTACTGGCCCAGAAGCCCTCAAGTTTGGCAATTCCGGCCCACAATGCAGCACTGTGCCTGCCCTCCAGAAAAAATATCTTGCCTAATGAGCTGCCCAGTCACCTTAAATGAGGATCAACCTACACGGCACTCGACTGTACCCAAATTATAGAGTCTAACCTGGGAACAAATGCACTGTCTGACACAACCTGAGCCCGAACCTCCAGACCAACAACCAGGCAGCTTACTGCACACTGAGCACATCAGAACCACCATGGCCTTAGGTCATCATCTCTTCCCAACTGTGGTTTTCAGGATTCAGAACCTAGACCTTATATCCAACCACAGCCCAGGATTGAAAATGATGCAGAAATCAGAACTCCTTCCCCATGGCAAGAGACCTTGTGATTGGCATGTTGTCCAAAGTTCTGTGTAGAAGAAACCAGTGTGGCCCATGAGGCCCGACACATGCTCGCGGGCCACATTGGTCACAAACACACATTGTGACCCTCAGCCTGAGCCCAGTCCTCAAGTAAGGCCTCTCAGTGGCTGGATGAAGAGACAGCATATGGGGCCTGCCATGCCCCTAGGCCCCAAATTTTAACCATAGTTTGGGTTGTCCCTTCACTCTTCCCCAGGGCTCTGCTTTGGAATTCCTCTTTGGTTGGGACACCTGGGGTAACAAACATGAAATGAGACCTCCCATCCCACAGATTGACGAAAAACAATTGGGACCGGGCCAAATCCACAGAGAGGAAGGTTCGTCCATGGCCCATGAGCTTCACCAAATTCCACGGCCATCGTTGACACAAAATCCAGAGACCAAAGCCTGAGCAAGCGACTCAGACTTGCTCTTTCTTCATATCCTGAAGAGTTCTTCTCATGGTTTGTAGATTGGGACTGCCACAGCTACGTCCCCAAACCTCAGCTGAGTTTGTGTTTTCAGACTGCTGTCCTCAAAGTCCTGGGCCACACACCCTCCAGGCTGGGGCCCCTGGAGCCACACATTAGGACTGTTCCTACCCCATGCATGGTATTCTGCCCATTCCATTGTCCTAAATTGTACAAATTAGGAGAACCCTCCAAAGTCCCCGAGGCCATCCCAATACTAGGTCTCTGTGGACAAACAAGGGCGGTCTGACACCAGCTGAGCTTCTACCTCCACTCATAACATACATGGATGTCCCCAGAGAAGGAGATGGTACCAGACAGGAACCTAGTCCATAATCGGATCCATGGCTTTGGTTTACCGGCATGTCTCCTCAAAAGCATGGATTCTTCTACCAGCAGAGGGGGTTTCCTGAGGCACCCATCAGAAAACATCTCGTCTCCACGAGGAAACGTGTGCTTGGGTCCTATGTCAAAATCTTAGGAGAATAATTCAGAGTCCCGGTGCCACCGCTCCGTACCAAGGTCCTCATGGACACAAACACACATTAGGCCCCATGCTAAGGAAAGTCCATTTCAACTCAGCCATCCCGGTTGCTCCCGCAGAGCCATCCGATCTCAACTGTCTTGTTGCTAGGAGACATTTGGAATGCGAGGCGGGATTTTCTGGCATACATCCTCGAACGTTGCTCTGGAGTCATTCCATATGGGATGTGTTGGAGCTGCCCAACAGGTCTCAATTGTCCCGCAGAAGGAATCCTTGAAGGGGGCATCCCAGAACTCCCAACGTGGGAAAACCTCCATGGCCTTGAGATTCCTCTCCGTTCATGAAGGGGCAGTCATGCACAGAAACTACAACCTGAGCCAACGTCTGATCCTCGCCGTGACTTCAGATGCATGAGATATTGGTCAGATGTGCAGGGGGTACCTGCCTTGCCCTCGGCCTGAAGCCCAAGTCTAGCTTGTGGTCTCAGACTTCTGTCCTCATACTACTGGCCCAGAAGCCCTCAAGTTTGGCAATTCCGGACCCACAATGCAGCACTCTGCCTGCCCTCGAGAAAAAATATCTTGCCTAATGAGCTGCCCAGGCACCTCAAATGAGGATCAACATACACGGCACTCGACTGTACCCAAATTACATAGTCTAACCTGGGCACTAATGCACTGTCTGACACAACCTGAGCCCGAACCTCCTGACCAACAACCAGGCAGCTGACTGCACACTGAGCACATCAGACCCACCATGGCCTTAGGTCATCATCTCTACCCAACTGCGGCTTTCAGGTTTCCGAACCTAAACCTTATCTCCAACCCCTGCCCAGGGTTGAAAATGATGCAGAAATCAGAACTCCTTCCCCATGGCAAGAGACCTTGTGATTGGTATGTTGTCCTAAGTTCAGTGTAGTTAAACCAGTGTGGCCCATGAGGCCCCGCCCATGCTCGCGGGCCACATTGGTCACAAACACACATTGTGACCCTCAGCCTGAGCCCTGTCCTCAAGTAAGGCCTCTCAGGGGCTGGATGAAGAGACAGCATATGGGGCCTGCCATGCCCCTAGGCCCCAAATTTTAACCATAGTTTTGGTTGTCCCCTCACTCTTCCCCAGGGCTCTGCTTTGGAATTCCTCTTTGGTTGGGACACCTGAGGTAACAAACCTGAAAGGAGACCTCCAATCCCACAGATTGACGAAAAACAATTGGGACCGGGCCAAATGCCAAGAGATGAAGATTCGTCCATGTTTCATTAGTCTCCCCTCATTCCACGGCCATTGTTGACAAAAAATCCAGAGACCAAAGCCTGAGCAAGCGCCTCAGACTCGCTCTTTCTTCATATCCCGAAGACTTCTTCTCATGGTTTGTAGATTGGGCCTGCCATACCTACGTCCCCAAACCTAAGCTGAGTTTGTGTTTTCAGACTTCTGTCCTCAAAGTCCTGGGACACACCCTCCAGGCTGTGGCCCCTGGAGCCACACATTAGGACTATGCCTACCCCATACATGGGAATTCTGCCCATTCCATTGTCCAAAATTGTACAAATTAGGATAACCCTCCAAATTCCCCGAGGCCATCGCAATATGTAGGTCTCTGTGGACAAACAAGGGCGGTCTGACACCAGCTGAGCATCTACCTCCACTCATACCATAGATGGATGTCCCCAGAGAATGAGATGGAACCAGACAGGACCCGAGGCCATAATCGGATCCATTGCTTTGGTTTACAGGCATGTCTCCTCAAAATCCTGGATTCCAATACCAGCATAGGGGGTTTCCTGAGGCACCCATCAGAAAAAGTCTCGTCTCCACGAGGAAACTTGTGCATGGGACCTATGTCAAAATCTTAGAAAAATAATTCAGAGTCCCGGTGTCACCGCCCCATTCCAAGGTCCTAATGGACACAAACACACATTAGGCCCCATGCTCAGGAAAGTCCATTTCAACTCAGCCACCCCGTTTGCTCCTGCAGAGCCATCCGATCTCAACTGTCTTGTTGCTAGGAGACAATTGGAATGCGAGGCGGGCTTCCCTGGCATCCATCCTTGAACGGTGCTCTGGAGTCATTCCATATGGAATATTTTGGAGCTACCAAACAGGTCTCAATTGTCCCGCAGAAGGAATCCTTGAAGGGGGCATCCAAGAACTCCCAACGTGGGAAAACCTCCATGGCCTTGAGATTCCTCTCCGTTCATGAAGGGGCAGTCATGCACAGAAACTACAACCTGAGCCAACGTCTGATCCTCGTCGTGACTTCAGATGCATGATCATATTGGTTCAGATGTGCAGGGGGTACCTGCCTTGCCCTCGGCCTGTAGCCATGGTCTAGCTTGTGTTCTCAGACTTCTGTCCTCACACTACTGGCCCAGAATCCCTCAAGTTTTCCAATTCCGGGCCCACAATGCAGCACTCTGCCTGCCCTCGAGAAAAAATATCTTGCCTAATGAGCTGCCCAGGCACCTCAAATGAGGATCAACCTACACGGCACTCGACTGTACCCAAATTATAGAGTTTAACCTGGGCACAAATGCACTGTCTGACACAACCTGAGCCCGAACCTACTGACCAACAACCAGGCAGCTGACCGCACACTGAGCATATCAGACCCACCATGGCCTTATGTCATCACCTCTCCCAACTGCGGTTTTAAGGCTTCCAAACCTAGACCTTATCTCTAACCACTGCCCAGGGTTGAAAATGATGCAGAAATAAGAACTCCTTCCCTATTTCAAGAGACCTTGTGATTGGCATGTTGTCCAAAGTTCAGTGTAGTTGAAACCAGTTTGGCCCTTGAGGCCCCGCCCATGCTCGCAAGCCACATTGGTCACAAACACACATTGTGACCCTCAGCCTGAGCCCAGTCCTCAAGTAAGGCCTCTAGGTGGCTGGATGAAGAGACAGCATATGGGGCCTGCCATGCCCCTAGGCCCCAAATTTTAACCATAGTTTGGGTTGTCCCTTCACTCTTCCCCAGGGCTCTGCTTTGGAATTCCTCTTTGGTTGGGACACCCGAGGTAACAAACCTGAAAGGAGACCTCCCATCCCACAGATTGACGAAAAACAATTGGGACTGGGCCAAATCCACAGAAAGGAAGATTTGTCCATGGCCCATAGGCTCCCCACATTCCACGGCCATCGTTGACACAAAATCCAGAGACCAAAACCTGAGAAGGGCCTCAGACTCCCTCTTTCTTCATATCCTGAAGAGTTCTTCTCATGGTTTGTAGATTGGGCCTGCCATACCTACGTCCCCAAACTTAAGCTGAGTTTGTGTTTTCAGACTTCTGTCCTCAAACTCCTGGGCCACACACCCTCCACGCTGGGGCCCCTGGAGCCACACATTAGGACTGTGCCTACCCCATGCATGGGAATTCTGCCCATTCAATTGTCCAAAATTGTACAAATTAGTAGAACCCTCCTAGGTCCCGAGGCCATCCCTATATGTAGGTCTCAGTGGACAAACAAGGGCGGTCTGACACCAGCTGAGTATCTACGTCCACTCAAACCATAGATTGATGTCCCCAGAGAAGGATATGATACCAGACAGGTCCCTAGGCCATAATAGGATCCATTGCTTTGGTTTACAGGCATGTCTCCTCAAAATCCTGGATTCCAATACCAGCATAGGTTGTTTCCTGAGGCACCCATCAGAAAAAATCTCGTCTCCACGAGGAAACTTGTGCATGGGACCTATGTCAAAATCTTAGGAGAATACTTCAGAGTCCCGGTGCCACCGCTCCATTCCAAGTTCCTCATGGACACAAACACACATTAGGCCCCATGCTCAGGAATGTCCATTTCAACTCAGCCACCCCGGTTGCTCCCGCAGAGCCATCTGATCTCAACTGTCTTGTTGCTAGAAGACAATTGGAATGCGAGGCGGGCTTCCCTGGCATCCATCCTCGATCGGTGCTCTGGAGTCATTCCATATGGGATGTTTTGGAGCTGCCCAACAGGTCTCAATTGTCCCGCAGAAGGAATCCTTGAAGGGGGCATCCCACAACTCCCAACGTGGGAAAACCTCCATGGCCTTGAGATTCCATTCCGTTCATGAAGGGGCAGTCATACACAGAAACTACAACCTGAGCCAACGTCTGATCCTCGCCGTGACTTCAGATGCATGAGATATTGTTCAGATGTGCAGGGGGTACCTGCCTTGCCCTCGGCCTGAAGCCCAAGTCTAGCTTGTGTTCTCAGACTTCTGTCCTCATACTACTGGCCCAGAAGTCCTCACGTTTGGCAATTCCGGACCCACAATGCAGCACTCTGCCTGCCGTCTAGAAAAAATATCTTGCCTAATGAGCTGCCCAGGCACCTTAAATGAGGATCAACCTACACGGCACTCGACTATACCCAAATTATAGAGTCTAACCTGGGCACAAATGCACTGTCTTACACACCCTGAGCCCGAACCTCCTGACCAACAACCAGGTAGCTGACCGCACACTGAGCACATCAGTCTCACCATGGCCTTAGGTCATCATCTCTTCCCAACTTCGGTTTTTCAGGCTTCCGAACCTAGACCTTATCTCCAACCACTGCCCAGGGTTGAAAATGATGCAGAAATCAGAACTCTTTCCCCATGGCAAGAGACCTTGTGATTGGCATATTGTCCAAACTTCAGTGTAGTTGAAACCAGTGTGACCCATGAGGCCCCGCCCATGCCTGCAAGCCACAAACAAACCTGAAAGGATACCTCCCATCCCACATTTGGACGAAAATCAATTGGGACTGGGCCAAATCCACAGAGAGGAAGATTCGTCCATGGCCCATGAGGCCTCCACACATTCCACGGCCATCGTTGATAAAAATTCAGACACAAAAGCCTGAGCAAGCGCCTCAGACTCGCTCTTAATTCATATCCTGAAGAATTCTTCTCATGGTTTGTAGATTGGGCCTGCCATACCTACGTCCCCAAACCCTAAGCTGAGTTTGGGTTTTCAGACTTCTGTCCTCAAAATCCTGGGCCTTACACCATCCAGGCTGGGGCCCCTGAAGCCACCCATTAGGACTGTGCCTACCCAATGAATAGGAATTCTGCCCATTCCATTGTCCAAAATCGTACAAAGTAGGAGAACCCTCCAAAGTCTCCGAGGCCATCTCAATATTGTAGGTCTCCCGGGACAAACAAGGGCGGTCTGACAGCAGCTGAGCATCTACCTCCACTCATACCATTGATGGATGTCCCAAGAGAAGGAGATGGAAACAGACAGGGCCCTAGGCCAAAATTGGATCCATTGCTTTGGTTTACAGGCATGTCTCCTCAAATACCTGGATTCCAAGAACAGCATAATGGGTTTCCTGAGGCACCCATCAGAACAAATCTCGTCTCCACAAGGAAACTGTGCATGGGAGCTATGTCAAATGTTTAGGAGAATACTTCAGGGTCCCGGTGCCACCGCCCCATTCCAAGGCCCTCATGGACAAAAACACACATTAGGCCCCATCCTCAGGAAAGTCCATTTTAATAGCCACCCCGGTTGCTACCGCAGATCCATTCGATCTCAACTGTCTTGTTGCTAGGAGACAAGTGGAATGCGAGGCGGGCTTCCCTGGCATTCATCCTCGAACGGTGCTCTGGAGTCATTCCATATGGGATGTGCTGGAGCTGCCCAACAGGTCTCAATTGTCCCGCAGAAGGAATCCTTGAAGGGGGCATCCCACAACTCCTAACGTGGGAAAATCTCCATGGCCTTGAGATTCCGCTCCGTTCATGTAGGGGCAGTCATGCACAGAAACTCCAACCAGAGCCAATGTCTAATCCTCGCCGTTACTTCTGATGCATGAGATATCGTTTCAGATTGCAGGGGGTACCTGTCGGGCCCTCGGCCTGAAGCCCAAGTCTAGCTTGAGTTCTCAGACATCTGTCCCCACACTCCTGGCCCAGAAGCCCTCACGTTTGGCAATTCCGGAGCCACAATGCAGCACTCTACCTGCCCTCTAGAAAAATATCTTGCCTAATGAGCTGCCCAGGCTCCTCAAATGCGGAACAATCTACAGGCACTCGACTGTACCCAAATTATACAGTCTAAACAGGGCACTAATGCACTTTCTGACACAACAGGAGCCCGAACTTCCTGACCAACACCCAGGCAGCTGACCGCACACTGAGCACAACAACCTGCCATGGCCTTAGGTCGTCATCTCTTCCCAATTTCTCAGGCTTCAGAACATAGACCTTATCTCCAACCACTGCCCAGGGTTGAAAATAATGCAGAAATCAGAACTCCTTCCCCATGGCAAGAGACCTTGTGATTGGCATGTTGTCCAAAGTTCAGTGTAGTTGAAACCAGTGTGGTCCATGAGGCCCCGCCCATGCTCGCGTGCCACATTGGTCACAAACACACATTGTGACCCTCAGCCTGAGCCCAGTCCTCAATTAAGTCCTCTCAGTGGCTGGATGAAGAGACAGCATATGGGGCCTGCCATGCCCCTAGGCCCCAATTTTTAACCATAGTTTGGGTTGTCACTTCACTCTTCCTCAGGTCTCTGCTTTGGAATTCCTCTTTGGTTGGGACACCTGAGGTAACAAACCTGAAAGGAGACCTCCCATCCCACAGATTGACGAAAAACAATTGGGACTGGGCCAAATCCACAGAGAAAAAGATTCGTCCATGGCACATGAGGTCTCCCCACATTCCACGGCCATCGTTGATACAAAATCCAGACACAAAAGCCTGAGCAAGCGCCTCAGAATCGCTCTTTCTTCATATCCTGAAGAGTTCTTCTCATGGTTTGTAGATTGTGCCTGCCATAACTACGTCCCCAAAACCTAAGCTGAGTTTTTGTTTTTAGACTTCTGTCCTCAAAATCCTGTGCCATACACCATCCAGGCTGGGGCCCCTGAAGCCACCCATTAGGATTGTGCCTACCCAATGAATAAGAATTCTGCCCATTCCATTGTCCAAATCGTACAAATTAGGAGAACCCCCCAAAGTCCCCGAGGCCATCCCAATAGTGTAGGTCTCCCGGAACAAACAAGGGTGGTTTGACACCAGGTGAGCATCTACCTCCACTCATACCATAGATGGATGTCCCCAGAGAAGGAGATGGAAACAGACAGGACCCTAGGCCAAAATCGGATCCATTGCTTTGGTTTACAGGCATGTCTCTTCAAATGCCTGGATTCCAAGACAAGCATAGGGGGTTTCCTGAGGCACCCATCAGAACAAATCTCGTCTCCACAAGGAAACTGTGCATGGGAGCTATGTCAAATGTTTAGGAGAATACTTCAGGGTCCCGGTGCCACCGCCCCATTCCAAGGCCCTCATGCACAAAAACACACATTAGGCCCCATCCTCAGGAAAGTCCATTTCAACTCAGCCACCCCGATTGATCCCGCAGAGCCATCCTATCTCAACTGTCTTGTTGCTAGAAGACAATTGGAATGCGAGGCGGGCTTCCCTGGCATCCATCCTCGAACGGTGCTCTGGAGTCATTCCATATGGGATGTTTTGCAGCTGCCCAACAGGTCTCAATTGTGCCGCAGAAGGAATCCTTGAAGGGGGCATCCCACCACCCAACGTGGGAAAACCTCCATGGCCTTGAGATTCTGCTCCGTTCATGAAGGGGCAGTCATGCACAGAAACTCCACCTGAGCCAAGTCTGAACCTCGCTGTGACATCTGATGCATGAGATATCGGTTCAGATCTGCAGGTGGTACCTGCCGTGCCCTCGGCCTGAAGCCCAAGTCTAGCTTGTGTTTTCAGACTTCTGTCCTCACACGCCTGGCCCAGAAGCCCTCAAGTTTGGCAATTCCGGACCCACAATGCAGCACTGTGCCTGCCGTCTAGAAATAATATCTTGCCTAATTTGCAGCCTAGGCACCTCAAATGCGGAACAACCTACACGGCACTCGACTGTACCCATATTATAGAGTCTAACCTGGGCACTAATGCACTGTCTGACACAACCTGAGCCCGAACTTTCTGACCAACACCCAGGCAGCTGACCGCACACTGAGCACATCAGACCCGCCATGGACTTAGGTCGTCATCTCTTCCCAACGGTAGTTTTCAGACTTCAGAACCTAGACCTAATCTCCAACCAATGCCCAGGGTTGAAAAGGATGCAGAAATCACAACTCCTTCCCCATGGCAAGAATCCTTATGATTAGTATGTTGTCCATACTTCAGTGTAGTTGAAACCAGTGTGGCCCATGCTTGCGGGGCACATTGGTCACAAACACACATTGGAACCCTCAGCCTGAGCCCAGTCCTCAAGTAAGGACTCTCAGTGGCTAGAAAAGAGACAGCTATTGGGACTGCCATGCACCTAGGCCCCAATTTTTAACCATAGTTTGGGTTGTCTCTTCACTCTTCCCCAGGGCTCTCCCTTGGAATTCCTCTTAGTTGGGACACCTGACATAACAAACCTGAAAGGAGACCTCCCATCCCACAGATTGACGAAAAACAATTTCGACTGGGCCAAATCCACAGAGAGGAAGTTTCGTTCATGGCCCATGAGGCCTTCCCACATTCCACGGCCATCGTTGATACAAAATCCAGAGACAAAATCCTGAGCAAGCGCCTCAGATTCGCTCTTTCTTCATATCCTGAAGAATTTTTCTCATGGTTTATAGATTGAGCCTGCCATACTACGTCCCCAAACCTAAGCTGAGTTTGTGTTTTCAGACTTCTGTCCTCAAAGTCCTGGGCAACACACCCTCCAGGCTGGGGCCCCTGGATCCACACATTAGGACAGTGTCTACCCAATCCATGGGAATTCTGCCCATTCCATTGTCCAAAATCGTGCAAATTAGGAGAAATCTCCAAAGTCCCCATGGCCATCCCAATAGTGTAGGTCTCGGGGACAAACAAGGGCGGTCTGACACCAGCTGAGCATCTATCTCCACTCATTCCATAGATGGATATCCCCAGAGAAGAAGATTGAACCAGACAGGACCCTACGCCATAATCGGATCCATTGCTTTGGTTTACAGGCATGTCTCCTCAAAAGCCTGGATTCCAATACCAGCATAGGGGGCTTCCTGAGGCACCCATCAGAACAAATCTCGTCTCCACAAGAAAACTTGTGCATAGGAGCTACGTCAAAAGCTTAGGAGAATACTTCAGGGTCCCGGTGCCACCGCCCCATTCCAAGGCCCTCATGGAAACAAACACACATTAGGCCCCATCCTCATGAAAGTCCATTTCAACTCAGCCACCCCGGTTGCTCCCGCAGAGCCATCCGATCTCAACTGTCTTGTTGCTAGGAGACAATTGGAATGCGAGGCGGGCTTCCCTGGCATCCATCCTCCAATGGTACTCTGGAGTCATTCCATATGGGATGTACTGAAGCTGCCCAACAGGTCTCAATGGAACCGCAGAAGGAATCCTTGAAGGGGGCATCCCACAACTCCCAAAGTGGGAATACCTCCATGGCCTTGCGATTCCGCTCCGTTCATCAGGGGCAGTCATGCACAGAAACTCCAACCAGAGCCAACGTCTGATCATCGCCTTGACTTCAGATGCTTGAGATATTGGTTCAGATCTGCAGGGGGTACCTGCCGTGCCCTCGGCCTGAAGCCCAAATCAGGCTTGTGTTCTCAGACTTCTGTTCTCACACTCGTGGCTCAGAAGCCGTCATGTTTGGCAATTCCGGACCCACAATGCAGCACTCTGAATGCCCTCGGCAAAAATATCTTGCCTAATGAGCTGCCAAGACACCTCAAATGAGGATAAACCTACACGGCATTCGACTGTACCCAAAATATAGAGTCTCACCTGAGCACTAATGCACTGTCTGACACAATCTGAGCCAGAACCTCCTGATCAAACCCCATGCAGCTGACTGCACACTGAGCATAACAGACCCTCCATGGCCTTAGGTTGTCATCTCTTCCCAAATGAGGTTTTTCAGGGTTCAGAAACTAGACCTTAACTCCAAAAACTGCCCAGGGTTGAAAATGATGCAGAAATCAGATCACCTTCCCCTAGGCAAGAGAACTTATGATTGGCATGTTGTCCAAAGTCCAGTGTAGTTGAAACCAATGTGGCCCATGAGGCCCCGCCCATGCTCGTGGGCCACATTGTTCACAAACACACATTGTGACCCTCAGCCTGAGCCCAGTTCTCAAGTAAGGCCTCTCGGTGGCTGGATGAAGAGACAGCATATTGGGCCTGCCATGCCCCTAGGCCCGAATTTTTTACCATAATTTGGGTTGTCCCTTCACTCTCCCAGGGCTCTGCTTTGGAATTCCTCTTTTTCGGACACCTGAGGTAATAAACCTGAAAGGAGACCTCCCATCCTACAGATTGATGAAAACAATTGGGCCGGGCCAAATCCACAGAGAGGAAGATTCGTCCATGACCCATGAGGCCTCCCCACATTCCACGGCCATCGTTGATACAAAATCCAGAGACAAAAGCCTGAGCAAGCGCCTCAGATTAATTCTTTCTTCATATCCTGAAGAGTTCTTCTCATGGTTTGTAGATTGTGCCTGCCATACCTACGTCCCAAAACCTAAGCTGAGTTTGTGTTTTCAGACTTCTGTCCTCAAAGTCCTGGGCCACACACCCTCCAGGCTGGGGCCCCTGGAGCCACACATTAGGACTGTGCCTACCCAATCCATGGGAATTCTGCCCATTCCGATGTCCAAAATCATACAAATCAGGAGAACTCTCCAAAGTACCCGAGGCCATCCCAATAGTGTAGGTCTCCGGGGACAAACAAGGGCGGTCTAACACCAGTTGAGCATCTACCTCCACTCATTCCATAGATGGATATCCCCGGAGAAGAAGATTGAACCAGACAGGACCCTAGGCCATAATCGGATCCATTGCTTTGGTTTTCAGGCATGTCTCGTCAAAAGCCTGGATTCCAATACCAGCATAAGGGGTTTCCTGAGGCACCCATCAGAACAAATCTCGTCTCCACAAGGAAATTTGTGCATGGGAGCTACGTCAAAAGCTTAGGAGAATACTTCAGGGTCCCGGTAACAACGCCCCATTCCAAGGCCCTCATGGTCACAAACACACATTAGGCCCCATCCTAGGAAAGTCCATTTCAACTCAGCCACCCCGGTTGCCTCCGCAGAGCCACCCATCTCAACTGTCTAGTTGATAGGAGACAATTGGAATTCGAGGTGGTCTTCCCTGGCATCCATCCTCGAACGGTGCTCTGGAGTCATTCCATATGGGATGTCCTGGAGCTGCCCAACAGGTCTCATTTGTCCCGCAGAAGGAATCCTTGAAGGGGGCATCCCACAACTCCCAACGTGGGAAAACCTCCATGGCCTTGAGATTCTGCTCCGTTCATGAAGGGGCAGTCATGAACAGAAACTCCAAACTGAGCCAACGTCTGATCCTCGCCGTGGCTTCAGATGCTTGAGATATTGGTTCAGATCTGAGGGGGTACCTGCCGTGCCCTCAGCCTGAAGTCCAAATCAGGCTTGTGTTCTCAGACTTCTGTCCTCATACTCGTGGTCCAGAAGCCCTCAAGTTTAGCAATTCCGGACCAACAATGCAGCACTCTGCCAGCACTCTGGGAAAAATATCTTGCCTAATGAGCAGCGCAGGCACCTCAAATGAGGATAAACCTACACGGCATTCGACTGTACCCAAATTATATAGTATAACCTGGGCACTAATGCACTGTCTGACACAATCTGAGCCAGAACCTCCTGACCAAAACTAGGCAGCTGACTGTACACTGAGAATATCAGACCCGCCATGGCCTTAGGTCGTCATCTCTTCAGAACTGCGGTTTTTCAGGCTTCAGAACCAAGACCTTATTTCCAACCACTGCCAAGGCTTGATAATGATGCAAAAATCAGAACACCTTCACCATGGCAAGAGACCTTGTGATTGGCATGTTGTCCAAAGTTCAGTGTAGTTGAAACCAGTGTGGTCCATGAGGCCCCGCCCATGCTCGCGTGCCACATTGGTCACAAACACACATTGTGACCCTCAGCCTGAGCCCAGTCCTCAATTAAGTCCTCTCAGTGGCTGGATGAAGAGACAGCATATGGGGCCTGCCATGCCCCTAGGCCCCAATTTTTAACCATAATTTGGGTTGTCCCTTCACTCTTTCCCAGGGTTCTGCTTTGGAATTCCTCTTTTTCAGACACCTGAGGTAATAAACCTGAAAGGAGACCTCCCATCCTACAGATTGACGAAAACAATGGGGCCGGTCCAAATCCACAGAGAGGAAGATTCGTCCATGACCCATGAGGCCTCCCCACATTCCACGGCCATCGTTGATACAAAATCCAGAGACAAAAGCCTGAGCAAGTGCCTCAGACTCGCTCTTTCTTCATATCCTGAAGAGTTCTTCTCATGGTTTGTAGATTGGGCTTGCCATACCTACGTCCCCAAACCTAAGTTGAGTTTGTGTTTTCAGACTTCTGTCCTCAAAGTCCTGTGCCACACACCCTCCAGGCTGGGGCCCCTGGAGCCACACATTAGGACTGTGCCTACCAAATCCATGGGAATTCTGCCCATTCCGATGTCCAAAATCGTACAAATTAGGAGAACTCTCCAAAGTACCCGAGGCCATCCCAATAGTGTAGGTCTCCGGGGACAAACAAGGGCGGTCTAACACCAGTTGAGCATCTACCTCCACTCATTCCATAGATGGATATCCCCAGAGAAGAAGATTGAACCAGACAGGACCCTAGGCCATAATCGGATCCATTGCTTTGGTTTTCAGGCATGTCTCGTCAAAAGCCTGGATTCCAATACCAGCATAAGGGGTTTCCTGAGGCACCCATCAGAACAAATCTCGTCTCCTCAAGGAAACTTGTGCATGGGAGCTACGTCAAAAGCTTAGGAGAATACTTCAGGGTCCCGGTGCCACCGCCCCATTCCAAGGCCCTCATGGACACAAACACATATTAGCCCCATACTCAGGAAAGTCCATTTCAACTCAGCCATCCCGGTTGCTCCCGCAGAGCCATCCAATCTCAACTGTCCTGTTGCTAGGAGACAATTGGAATGCGAGGCGGGCTTCCCAGGCATCCATCCTCCAACGATGCTCTGGAGTCATTCCATATGGGATGTCCTGGAGCTGCCCAACAGGTCTCAATTGTCCCGCAGAAGGAATCCTTGAAGGGGGCATCCCAAAACTCCCAACGTGGGAAAACCTCCATGGCCTTGAGTTTCTGCTCCGTTCATGAAGGGGCAGTCATGCACAGAAACTCCAAACTGAGCCAACGTCTGATCCTCGCCATGACTTCAGATGCTTGAGATATTGGTTCAGATCTGCAGGGGGTACCTGCCGTGCCCTCGGCCTGTAGCCATGGTCTAGCTTGTGTTCTCAGACTTCTGTCCTCACATCTGTGGCCCAGAAGCCCTCAAGTTTGGCAATTCCGGACCCACAATGCAGCACTCTGCACGCCCTTTATAAATAATATCTTGACTAATGAGCTGCCCAGGCACCTCAAATGAGGATAAAACTTCACGGCACTCGACTCTACCCAAATTTTATAGCCTAACCTGGGCACTAAAGCACTGTCTGACACAACCTGAGCCAGAAACTCCTGAATAACACCCAGGAAGCTGACAGCACACTGAGCATATCAGACCCGCCATGGCCTTAGGTCGTCATCTCATCACAACTGCGGTTTTTCAGGTTCAGAACCTAGGCCTTATCTCCAACCACTTCTCAGCGTTGAAAAAGATGCAGAAATCAGAACACCTTCCCCATGGCAAGAGACCTTGTGATTGGCATGAAGTCCAAAGACCAGTGTAGTTGAAACCAGTGTGGCTCATGAGGCCCCGCCCATGCTCGCGGGCCACATTGGTCACAAACACATTGTGACCCTCAGCCGGAGCCCAGTCCTCAAGTAAGGCCTCTCAGTGGCTGGATGAAGAGACAGCATATTGGGCCTGCCCTGCCCCTAGGCCCCAAATTTTAACCATAGTTTTGGTTGTCCCCTCACTCTTCCCCTGGGCTCTGCTTTGGAATTCCTCTTTGGTTGGGACACCTGAGGTAACAAACCTGAAAGAAGACCTCCCATCCCACAGATTGACGAAAAACAATTGGGACCGGGCCAAATGCCAAGAGATGAAGATTCGTCCATGGCCCATTAGGCCTCCCCTCATTCCACGGCCATCGTTGACATAAAATCCAGAGACCAAAGCCTGAGCAAGCGCCTCAGACTCGCTCTTTCTTCATAACCTAAAGACTTCTTCTCATGGTTTGTAGATTGGGCCTGCCATACCTACGTCCCCAAACCTAAGCTGAGTTTGTGTTTTCAGACTTCTGTCCTCAAAGTCCTGGGACACACCCTCCAGGCTGGGGCCCCTGGAGCCACACATTAGGACTGTGCCTACCCCATGTATGGTAATTCTGCCCATTCCGTTGTCCAAAATTGTACAAATTAGGAGAACCCGCCAAAATCCCCGAAGCCATCCCAATACTAGGTCTCTGTGGACAAACAAGGTCGGTCTGACACCAGCTGAGCATCTACCTCCACTCATACCATAGATGGATGTCCCCAGAGAAGGAGATGGAACCAGACAGGACCGGAAGCCATAATCGGATCCATTGCTTTGGTTTACAGGCATGAATCCACAAAATCATGGATTCCTATACCAGCATAGGGGGTTTCCTGAGGCACCCATCAGACAACATCTCGTCTCCACGAGGAAACTTGTGCATGGGACCTATGTCAAAATATTAGGAGAATACTTCAGAGTCCCGGTGCCACCGCCCCATTCCAAGGTCCTCATGGACACAAACACACATTAGGCCCCATGCACAGAAAAGTCCATTTCAACTCAGCCACCCCGGTTGCTCCCGCAGAGCCATCCGATATCAACTGTCTTGTTGCTAGGAGACAAATGGAATGCGAGGCGGGCTTCCCTGGCATCCATCCTCGAACGGTGCTCTGAAGTCATTCTATATGGGATGTGTTGGAGCTGCCAACATGTCTCAATTGTCCCGCAGAAGGAATCCTTGAAGAAGGCATCCCACACCTCCCAACGTGGGAAAACCTCCATGGCCTTGAGATTCCTCTCCGTTCATGAAGGGGCAGTCATGCACAGAAACTACAACCTGAGCCAACGTCTGATTCTCGCCGTGACTTCAGAAGCATGAGATATTGGTTCAGATGTGCAGGGGGTACCTGCCTTGCCCTCGGCCTGAAGCCCAAGTCTAGCTTGTGTTCTCAGACTTCTGTCCTCACACTACTGGCCCAGAAGCCCTCAAGTTTGGCAATTCCGGACCCACAATGCAGCACTCTGCCAGCCCTCTAGAAAAAATATCTTGCCTAATGAGCTGCCCAGGCACGTCAAATGAGGATCAACATACACGGGACTCGACTATACTCAAATTATAGAGTCTAACCTGGGCACTAATGCACTGTCTGACACAACCTGAGCCCGAACCTCCTGACCAACAACCAGGCAGCTGACCTCACACTGAGCACATCAGACCCACCATGGCCTTAGGCCATCATCTCTTCCCAACAGAGGTTTTCAGGCTTCCGACCTAGACCTTATCTCCAACCACTGCTCAGGTTTGAAAATGATGCAGAAATCAGAACTCCTTCACCATGGCAAGAGACCTTGTGATTGGCATGTTGTCCAAAGTTCAGTGTAGATGAAACCAGTGTGGCCCATGGGGCCCCGCCCATGCTCGCGCGCCACAATGGTCACAAAAACACATTGTAACCCTCAGCATGAGCCCAGTCCTCAAGTAAGGCCTCTCAGTGGCTGGATGATGAGACAGCATATGGGGCCTGCCCTGCCCCTAGGCCCCAAATTTGAACCATAGTTTGGGTTGTCCCTTCACTCTTCCCCAGGGCTCTGCTTTGGAATTCCTCTTTGGTTGGGCACCTGAGGTAACAAACCTGAAAGGAGACCTCCCATCCCACAGATTGACGAAAAACAATTGGGACCGATCCAAATCCACAGAGAGGAAGATTCGTCCATGGCCCATGAGGCCTCCCACATTCCACGGCCATCGTTGAACAAAATCCAGAGACCAAAGCCTGAGCAAGCGCCTCAGACTCGCTCTTTCTTCATAACCTAAAGACTTCTTCTCATGGTTTGTAGATTGGGCCTGCCATACCTACGTCCCCAAACCTAAGCTGAGTTTGTGTTTTCAGACTTCTGTCCTCAAAGTCCTGGGACACACCCTCCAGGCTGGGGCCCCTGGAGCCACACATTAGGACTGTGCCTACCCCATGTATGGTAATTCTGCCCATTCCGTTGTCCAAAATTGTACAAATTAGGAGAACCCGCCAAAATCCCCGAAGCCATCCCAATACTAGGTCTCTGTGGACAAACAAGGTCGGTCTGACACCAGCTGAGCATCTACCTCCACTCATACCATAGATGGATGTCCCCAGAGAAGGAGATGGAACCAGACAGGACCGGAAGCCATAATCGGATCCATTGCTTTGGTTTACAGGCATGAATCCACAAAATCATGGATTCCTATACCAGCATAGGGGGTTTCCTGAGGCACCCATCAGACAACATCTCGTCTCCACGAGGAAACTTGTGCATGGGACCTATGTCAAAATATTAGGAGAATACTTCAGAGTCCCGGTGCCACCGCCCCATTCCAAGGTCCTCATGGACACAAACACACATTAGGCCCCATGCACAGAAAAGTCCATTTCAACTCAGCCACCCCGGTTGCTCCCGCAGAGCCATCCGATATCAACTGTCTTGTTGCTAGGAGACAAATGGAATGCGAGGCGGGCTTCCCTGGCATCCATCCTCGAACGGTGCTCTGAAGTCATTCTATATGGGATGTGTTGGAGGTGCCAACATGTCTCAATTGTCCCGCAGAAGGAATCCTTGAAGAAGGCATCCCACACCTCCCAACGTGGGAAAACCTCCATGGCCTTGAGATTCCTCTCCGTTCATGAAGGGGCAGTCATGCACAGAAACTACAACCTGAGCCAACGTCTGATTCTCGCCGTGACTTCAGAAGCATGAGATATTGGTTCAGATGTGCAGGGGGTACCTGCCTTGCCCTCGGCCTGAAGCCCAAGTCTAGCTTGTGTTCTCAGACTTCTGTCCTCACACTACTGGCCCAGAAGCCCTCAAGTTTGGCAATTCCGGACCCACAATGCAGCACTCTGCCAGCCCTCTAGAAAAAATATCTTGCCTAATGAGCTGCCCAGGCACGTCAAATGAGGATCAACATACACGGGACTCGACTATACTCAAATTATAGAGTCTAACCTGGGCACTAATGCACTGTCTGACACAACCTGAGCCCGAACCTCCTGACCAACAACCAGGCAGCTGACCTCACACTGAGCACATCAGACCCACCATGGCCTTAGGCCATCATCTCTTCCCAACAGAGGTTTTCAGGCTTCCGACCTAGACCTTATCTCCAACCACTGCTCAGGTTTGAAAATGATGCAGAAATCAGAACTCCTTCACCATGGCAAGAGACCTTGTGATTGGCATGTTGTCCAAAGTTCAGTGAAGATGAAACCAGTGTGGCCCATGGGGCCCCGCCCATGCTCGCGCGCCACAATGGTCACAAAAACACATTGTAACCCTCAGCATGAGCCCAGTCCTCAAGTAAGGCCTCTCAGTGGCTGGATGATGAGACAGCATATGGGGCCTGCCCTGCCCCTAGGCCCCAAATTTGAACCATAGTTTGGGTTGTCCCTTCACTCTTCCCCAGGGCTCTGCTTTGGAATTCCTCTTTGGTTGGACACCTGAGGTAACAAACCTGAAAGGAGACCTCCCATCCCACAGATTGACGAAAAACAATTGGGACCGATCCAAATCCACAGAGAGGAAGATTCGTCCATGGCCCATGAGGCCTCCCACATTCCACGGCCATCGTTGAACAAAATCCAGAGACCAAAGCCTGAGCAAGCGCCTCAGAATCGCTCTTTCTTCATATCCTGAAGAGTTCTTCTCATGGTTTGTAGATTGGGCCTGCCATACCTACGTCTCCAAACTTAAGCTGAGTTTGTGTTTTCAGACTTCTGTCCTCAAAGTCCTGGGCCACACACCCTCCAGGCTGGGGCCCCTGGAGCCACACATTAGGACTGTGCCTACCCCATGCATGGAAATTCTGCCCATTCCATTGTCCAAAATTGGACAATTTAGGAGAACCCTCCAAAGTCCCCGAGGCCATCCCAATATCTAGGTCTCTGTGGACAAACAAGGGCAGTCTGACACTTGCTTAGTATCTACGTCCACTCATACCATAGATGGATGTCCCCAGAGAAGGATATGGTACCAGACAGGACCCTAGGCCATAATCGGATCCATTGCTTTGGTTTACAGGCATGTCTCCTCATAGCCTGGATTCCGATACCAGCATATGGGGTTTCCTGAGGCACCCATCAGAAAATATCTCGTCTCCACGAGGAAACTTGTGCATGGGACCTATGTCAAAATCTTAGGAGAGTACTTCAGAGTCCCGGTGCCACCGCTCCATTCCAAGGTCCTCATGGACACAAACACACATTAGGCCCCAGGCTCAGGAAAGTCCATTTCAACTCAGCCACCCCGGTTGCTCCCGCAGAGCCATCCGATCTCCACTGTCTTGTTGCTAGGAGACAATTGGAATGCGAGGCGGGCTTCCCTGGCATCCATCCTCGAACGGTGCTCTGGAGTCATTCCATATGGGATGTGTTGGAGCTGCCCGACAGGTCTCAATTGTCTTGCAGAAGGAATCCTTGAGGGGGCATCCCACAACTCCCAACGTGGGAAAACCTCCATGGCATTGAGTTTCCTCTCCGTTTATGAAGGGGCAGTCATGCACAGAAACTATATCCTGAGCCAACATCTGATCCTCGCCGTGACTTCAGATGCATGAGATATTGGTTCAGATGTGCAGGGGGTACCTGCCTTGCCCTCGGGCTGAAGCCCAAGTCTAGCTTGTGTTCTCAGACTTCTATCCTCACACTACTGGCCCAGAAGCCCTCAAGTTTGGCAATTCCGGACCCACAATGCAGCACTCTGCCTGCCTTCTAGAAAAAATATCTTGCCTAATGAGCTGCCCAGGCACCTCAAATGAGGATCAACCTACACGGCACTCGACTGTACCCAAATTATAGAGTCTACCTGGGCACTAATGCACTGTCTGACACAACCTGAGCCCGAACCTCCTGACCAACAACCAGGCAGCTGACCTCACACTGAGCACATCAGACCCACCATGACCTTAGGTCATCATCTCTTCCAAACTGCGGTTTTCAGGCTTTTGAACCTAGACCTTATCTCCAACCACTGCCCAGGGTTGAAAATGATGCAGAAATCAGAACTCCTTCCCCATGGCAAGAGACCTTGTGATTGGCATGTTGTCCAAAGTTCACTGTAGATGAAACCAGTGTGGCCCATGAGGCCCCGCCCATGCTCGCGTGCCACATTGGTCACAAACACACATTGTGACCCTCAGCCTGAGCCCAGTCCTCAATTAAGTCCTCTCAGTGGCTGAATGAAGAGACAGCATATGGGGCCTGCCATGCCCCTAGGCCCCAAATTTTAACCATAATTTGGGTTGTCCCTTCACTCTTCCCCAGGGCTCTGCTTTGGAATTCCTCTTTGGTTGGGACACCTGAGGTAACAAACCTGAAAGGAGACCTCCCATCCCACTGATTGATGAAAAACAATTGGGACAGGGCCAAATCCACAGAAAGGAAGTTTCTTCCATGACCCTTGATCTTCACCACATTCCATGGCCATTGTTGACACAAAATCCAGAGACCAAAGCCTGAGCAATCACCTCAGACTCGATCTTTCTTCATATCCTGAAGAGTTCTTCTCATGGTCTGTAGATTGTCCTGCCATAACTACGTACCCAAACCTAAGCTGAGTTTGTGTTTTCAGACTTCTGTCCTCAAAGTCCTGGGCCACACACCCTCCAGGCTGGGGCCCCTAGAGCCACACATTAGGACTGTGCCTACCCCATGCATGGAAATTCTGCCCATTCGATTGTCCAAAATTGGACAAATTAGGTGAACCCTCCAAAGTCCCTGAGGCCATCCCAATATCTAGGTCTCTGTAAACAAACAAGGGCGGTCTGCCACCAGCTGAGCATCTACCTCCACTCATACCATAGATGGATGTCCCCAGAGAAGGAGATGGAACCAGACAGGACCCTAGGCCATAATCGGATCCATTGCTTTGGTTTACAGGCATGTCTCCTCAAAATCCTGGATTCCAATAACAACATATGGGGTTTCCTGAGGCACCCATCAGAAAAAATCTCGTCTCCACGAGGAAACTTGTGCATGGGACCTATGTAAAAATCTTAGGAGAATACTTGAGATCCCCGGTGCCACCGCCCCATTCCAAGGTCCTCATGGACAGAAACACACAATAGTTCCATGCTCAGTATATTCCATTTCAAATCAGCCACCACGGGTGCTCCCGCAGAGCCATCCATTCTCAACTGTCTTGTTGCTAGGAGACAATTGGAATGCGAGGCGGGCTTCCCTGGATCCATCCTCGAACGGTGCTCTGGAGTCATTCCATATGGAATGATTTAGAGCTGCCCAACAGGTCTCCATTGTCCCACAGAAGGAAAACTTGAGGAGGTATCCCACAACTCCCAACGTGGGAAAACCTCCATGGCCTTGACATTCCTCTCCGTTCATGAAGGGGCAGTCATGCACAGAAACTACAACCTGAGCCAACGTCTGATTATCGCCGTGACTCTAGATGCATGAGATATTAGTTCAGAGGTGTAGGGGTACCTGCCTTGCCCGCAGCCTGAAGCCCAAGTCTAGCTTGTGTTCTCAGACTTCTGTCCTCACACTACTGGCCCAGAAGCCCTCCAGTTTGGCAATTCCGGACCCACATTCAGCACTCTGCCTGCCCTCTAGAAAAAAATATCTTGCCTAATGAGCTGCCCAGGCACCACAAATGAGGATCAACCTACACGGCACTCGACTGTACCCAAATTATAGAGTCTACCTGGGCACTAAAGCACTGTCTGACACAACCTGAGCCCGAACCTCCTGACTAACAACCAGGCAGCTGACCGCACACTGAGCACATTAGACCCACCATGGCCTAAGGTCATCATCTCTTCCCAACTCCGGTTTTCAGGCTTCCGAACCTAGGCCTTTTCTCCAACCACTGCCCAAGGTTATAAATGATGCAGAAATCAGAACACCTTCCCCATGCCAAGAGACCTTGTGTTTGGCCTGTTGTCCAAAGTTCTGTGTAGTTGAAACCAGTGTGGCCCATGAGGCCCTGCCCATGCTTCTGAGCCACATTTGTCACAAACACACATTGTGACCCTCAGCCTGAACCCAGTCCTCAAGTAAGGCCTCTCAGTGGCTGGATGAAGAGACAGCATATGGGGCCTGCCATGCCCCTAGGCCCCAAATTTTAACCATAGTTTGGGTTGTCCCTTCACTCTTCCCCAGGACTCTGCTTTGGAATTCCTCTTTGGTTGCGACACCTGAGTTAACAAACCTGAAAGGAGACCATCCATTCCACAGTTGACGAAAAACAATTGGGACTGGGCCAAATTCACAGAGAGGAAGATTCGTCCATGGCCCATGAGGCCTCCCCTCATTCCACGGTCATCGTTGACACAAAATCCAGAGACCAAACTTGAGCAAGCGCCTCAGACTCGCTCTTTCTTCATATCCTGAAGAGTTCTTCTCATGGTTTGTATTTGGGCCTGCCATACCTACGTCCCCAAACCTAAGCTGAGTTTGTGTTTTCAGACTTCTGTCCTCAAAGTCCTGGGCCACACACCCTCCAGGCTGGGTCCCCTGGAACCAAACATTAGGACTGTGCCTACCCCATGCATGGGAATTCTGCCCATTCCATTGTCGAAAATTTTTAAATTAGGAGAGCCCTCCAAAGTCTCCGAGGCCATCCCAATATGTAGGTCTCTGTGGACAAACAAGGGCGGTCTGACACCACCTGAGCATCTACCTCCACTCAGACCATAGATGGATGTCCCAAGAGAAGGAGATGGAACCAGACAGGACCCTAGGCCATAATCGGATCCATTGCTTTGGTTTACAGGCATGTCTCCTGAAAAACCTGGATTCCAATACCAGCATAGGGCATTTCCTGAGGCACCCATCAGAAAACTTCTCGTCTCCATGAGGAAACTTGTGCATGGGACCTATGTCAAAATCTTAGGAGAATACTTCAGAGTCCTGGTGCCACCGCCCCATTCCAAGGTCCTAATGGACACAAACACACTTTAGGCCCCATATTCAGGAAAGTCCATTTCAACTCAGCCACCCCGGTTGCTCCCGCAGAGCCATCTGATCTCAACTGTCTTGTTGCTAGTAGACAATTGGAATGCGAAGCGGGCTTCCCTGGCATCCATCCTCGAACGGTGCTCTGGAGTCATTCCATATTGGATGTGTTGGAGCTGCCAACAGGTCTCAATTGTTCCGCAGAAGGAATCCTTGAAAGGGGCAACCCACAACTCCCAACGTGGGAAAACCTCCATGGCCTTGGGATACCTCTCCGTTCATGAAGGGGCAGTCATGCACAGAAACTACAACCTGAGCCAACGTCTGATCCTCGCCGTGACTTCAGATGCATGAGATATTAGTTCAGATGTGCAGGGGGTACCTGCCTTGCCCTCGTTAAGCCAAGTCTAGCTTGTGTTCTCAGACTTCTGTCCTCTCACTACTGGCCCAGAAGCCCTCAAGTTTGGCAATTCCCGACCCAGAATGCAGCACTCTGCCTGCCCTCTAGAAAAAATATCTTGCCTAATGAGCTGCCCAGGCTCCTCAAATGAGGATCAACCTACACGGCACTCGACTGTACCCAAATAATATAGTCTAACCTGCGCACAAATGCACTGTCTGACACAACCTGAGCCCGAACCTCCTGACCAAAAACCAGGCAGCTGACCACACACTGAGCACATCAGACCCACCATGGCCTTAGGACATCATCTCTTGCCAACTGCGGTTTTCAGGATTCAGAACCTAGACCTTATCTCCAACCACTACCCAGGGTTGAAAATGATGAAGAAATTAGAACTCCTTCCCCATGGCAAGAGTCCTTGTGATTGGCATGTTTTCCAAAGTTCAGTGTAGTTGAAACCAGTGTGGCCCATGAGGCCCCGCACAAGCTCGCGGGCCATATTGGTCACAAAAACACATTGTGACCCTCAGCCTGAGCCCAGTCCTCAAGTAAGGCCTCTCAGTTGCTGGATGAAGAGATAGCATATGGGGACTGCCATGCCCCTAGGCCCCAAATTTGACCCATAATTTGGGTTGTCCCTTCACTCTTCCCCAGGGCTCTGCTTTGGAATTCCTCTTTGGTTGGGAAACCTGAGGTAACAAACCTGAAAGGAGACCTCCCATCCCACAGATTGACGAAAAACAATTGGGACCGGGCCAAATCCACAGAGAGGAAGATTCGTCCATGGCCCATGAGGTCTCCCCACATTCCATGGCCATCGTTGACACAAAATCCAGAGACCAAAGCCTGAGCAAGAGCCTCAGACTCGCTCTTTCTTCATATCCTGAAGAGTTCTTCTCATGGTTTGTAGATTGGGTCTGCCATACCTACGTCCCCAAACCTAAGCTGAGTTTGTGTTTTCAGACTTCTGTCCTCAAAGTCTTGGGCCACACATCCTCCAGGCTGGGGACCCTGGAGTCACACATTAGGACTGTGCCTACCCCATTATTGGGAATTCTGCCCATTCCATTGTCCAAAGTTGTACAAATTCGGAGAACCCTCCAAAGTCTCCGAGGCCATACCAATATGTACGTCTCAGTGGACAAACAAGGGCGGTCTGACACCAGCTGAGCATCTACCTCCACTCATACCATAGATGGATGTCCCCAGAGAAGGATATGGTACCAGACAGGACCCTAGGCCATAATCAGATCCATTGCTTTGGTTTACAGGCATGTCTCCTCAAAAGCCTGGATTCCAATACCAGTATAGGGAGTTTCCTGAGGCACCTATCAGAAAAAATCTCGTCTCCACGAGGAAACTTGTGTATGGGACTTATGTCAAAATCTTAGGAGAATACTTCAGAATCCCGGTGCCACCGCTCCATTCCAAGGCCCTCATGGACACAAACACACATTAGACCCCACCGTCAGGAAAGTCAATTTCAACTCAGCCACACCCCAGTTGCTCCCGCAGAGCCATCCGATCTCAACTGTCTTGTTGCTAGGAGACAATTGTAATGCGAGGCGGTCTTCCCTGGCATACATCCTCCAACGGTGCTCTGGAGTCATTAAATATGGGATGTCCTGGAGCTGCCCAACAGGTCTCAGTTGTCCCGCAGAAGGAATTTTTGAAGGGGGCATCCCACAACTCCCAACGTGGGAAACCCTCCATGGCCTTGAGATTCCGCTCCGTTTATGAAGGGGCAGTCATGCACACAAACTCCAACCTGAGCCAGGGTCTGATCCTCGCCATGACTTCGGATGCTTGAGATATTGGTTCAGATCTGCAGGGGGTACCTGCCGTGCCCTCGGCCTGAAGCCCAAGTCTAGCTTGTCTTCTCAAACTTCGGTCCTCACACTCCTGGCCCAGAAGCCCTCAAGTTTGGCAATTCCGGACCCACAATGCAGCAATCTGCCTGCCCACTAGAAAAAATATCATGCCTAATGAGCAGCCCAGGCACCTCAAATGAGGATAAACCTACACGGCACTCGACTATACCCAAATTATATAATCTAACCTGGGCACTAATGCACTGTCTGACAACCTGAGCTGGAACCACCTGACCAACACCCAGGCAGCTGACTGCACACTGAGCATATCAGACCCGCCATGGCCTTAGGTCGTCATCTCTTCCCAACTGCGGTTTTTCAGGTTCAGAACCTAGGCCTTATCTCCAACTACTGCCCAGGGTTGAAAATGATGCAGAAATCAGAACACTTTCCCCATGGCAAGAGACCGTATGATTGACATGTTGTCCAAAGTCCAGTGTAGTTGAAACCAGTGTGGCCCATGAGGCACCGCCCATGCTCTCGGGCCACATTGGTCACAAACACACATTGTGACCCTCAGCCTGAGCACAGTCCTCAAGTAAGGCCTCTAAGTTGCTGGATGAAGAGACAGCATATTGGGCCTGCCATGCCCCTATGCCCCAATTTTTAACCATAGTTTGGGTTGTTCCTTCATGCTTCCCCAGGGCTCTTCTTTGGAATTCTTCTTTTGTTCAGACACCTGAGGTAATAAACCTGAAAGGAGACCTCACATCCCACAGATTGACGAAAAACAATTGGGAACGGTTCAAATCCACAGAGAGGAAGATTCATCCATGACCCATGAGGCGCCCCCACATTCCACGGCCATCGTAGATACAAAATCCAGATCAAAAGCCTGAGCAAGTGCCTCAGACTCGCTCGTTCTTCATATTCTGAAGAGTTCTTCTCATGGTTTTTAGATTGGGCCTGCCATACCTACATCCCCAAACCTAAGCTGAGTTTGTGTTTTCAGACTTCTGTACTCAAAGTCCTGGGCCACACTCCCTCCAGGCTGGGGCCCATGGAGCCACACATTAGGACTGTGCCTACCCAATCCATGGCAATTCCACCCATGCCATTGTCCAAAATCGTACAAATTAGAAGCTCTCCAAAGTCCCCGAGGCTATCCCAATAGTGTAGGTCTCCGGAAACAAACAAGGGCGATCTGACACCAGGTGAGCATTTACCTCCACTCATTCCATAGATGGATATCCCCAGATAAGAAGATTGAACCAGACAGTTCTCTAGGACATAATCGGATCCATTGCATTGGTTTACAGGCATGTCTCCTCAAAAGCCTGGATTCCAATACCAGCATAAAGGGTTTACTGAGGCACCCATCAGAACAAATTTCGTCTCCACAAGGAAACTTGTGCATGGGAGCTATGTCAAAAGCTTAGGAGAATACTTCAGGGTCCCGGTGCCACCACCCCATTCCAAGGCCCTCATGGACACAAACACACATTAGACCCCACCGTCAGGAAAGTCAATTTCAACTCAGCCACCCCGGTTGCTCCCGCAGAGCCTTCCGATCTCAACTGTCTTGTTGCTAGGAGACAATTGTAATGCGAGGCGGGCTTCCCTGGCATGTTTCCTCCAACGGTGCTCTGGAGTCATTCCATATGGGATGTCCTGGAGCTGCCCAACAGGTCTCAGTTGTCCCGCAGAAGGAATTTTTGAAGGGGGCATCCCACAACTCCCAACGTGGGAAAACCTCCATGGCCTTGAGATTCCGCTCCGTTTATGAAGGGGCAGTCATGCACACAAACTCCAACCTGAGCCAGGGTCTGATCCTCGCCATGACTTCGGATGCTTGAGATATTGGTTCAGATCGGCAGGTGGTACCTTCCGTTCCCTCGGCCTGAGGCCCAAGTCTAGCTTGTGTTCTCAGACTTCTGTCCTCACACTCCGGGCCCAGAAGCCCTCAAGTTTGGCAATTCCGGACCCACAATGCAGCAATCTGCCTGCCCTCTAGAAAAAATATCATGCCTAATGAGCAGCCCAGGCACCTCAAATGAGGATAAACCTACACGGCACTCGACTGTACCCAAATTATATAGTCTAACCTGGGCACTAATGCACTCTCTGACAACCTGTGCCGGAACCACCTGACCAAACCCAGGCAGCTGACTGCACACTGAGCATATCAGACCCGCCATGGCCTTAGGTCGTCATCTCTTCCCAACTGCGGTTTTTCAGGTTCAGAACGTAGGCCTTATCTCCAACCACTGCCCAGGGTTGAAAATGATGCAGAAATCAGAACACCTTCCCCATGGCAAGAGACCGTATGATTGACATGTTGTCCAAAGTCCACTGTAGTTGAAACCAGTGTGGCCCATGAGGCACCGCCCATGCTCTCGGGCCACATTGGTCACAAACACACATTGTGACCCTCAGCCTGAGCACAGTCGTCAAGTAAGGCCTCTAAGTGGCTGGATGAAGAGACAGCATATTGGGCCTGCCATGCCCCTAGGCCCCAATTTTTAACCATAGTTTGGGTTGTTCCTTCATGCTTCCCCAGGGCTCTGCTTTGGAATTCCTCTTTTGTTCAGACACCTGAAGTAATAAACCTGAAAGACCTCACATCCCACAGATTGACGAAAAGCAATTGGGACCGGTCCAAATCCACAGAGAGGAAGATTCGTCCATGACCCATGAGGCCTCCCCATATTCCACGGCCATCGTTGATACAAAATCCAGTGACAAAAGCCTGAGCAAGTGCCTCAGACTCGCTCTTTCTTCATATCCTGAAGAGTTCTTCTCATGGTTTGTAGCTTGGCCCTGCCATACCAACGTCCCCAAACCTAAGCTGAGTTTGTGTTTTCAGACTTCTGTCCTCAAAGTCCTGGGCCACACAACCTCCAGGCGGGGCCCCCTGGAGCCACACATTAGGACTGTGCCTACCCAATCCATGGGAATTCTGCCCAATCGATTGTCCCAAATCGTACAAATTAGGAGAACTCTCAAAAGTCCCCGAGGCCATCCCCATAGTGTAGGTCTCCGGGGTCAAACAATGGTGGTCTGACACCAGGTGAGCATCTACCTCCACACATTCCATAGATGGATATCCCCAGAGAAGAAGATTGAACCAGACAGGACCCTAGGCCATAATAGGATCCATTACTTTGGTTTACAAGCATGTCTCCTCAAAAGCCTGGATTCCAATACCAGCATAGGGGGTTTCCTGAGGCACCCATCAGAACAAATTTTGTCTCCACAAGGAAACTTGTGAATGGGATCTACGTCAAAAGCTTAGGAGAATATTTCAGGGTCCCGGTGCCACCGACCCATTCCAAGGCCCTCATGGACACAAACACACATTAGGCCCCATCCCCAGGAAAGTCCATTTCAACGCAGCCACTCCGGTTGCTCCCGCAGAGCCATTCGATCTCAACTCAATTGTGGCTAGGAGACAATTGGAATGCGAGGCGGGCTTCCCTGGCTTCCATCCTCCAACGGTGCTCTGGAGTCATTCCATATGGGATGTCCTGGAGCTGCCCAACAGGTCTCAATTGTCCCGCAGAAGGAATCATTGAAGGGGGCATCCCACAACTCCCAACGTGGGAAAACCTCCATGGCCTTGAGTTTCCGCTCCGTTCATGAAGGGGCAGTCATGCACCGAAACTCCAATATGAGCCAACGTCTGATATCGCCGTGACTTCAGATGCTTGAGATATTGGTTCAGATCTGCAGGGGGTACCTGCCGTGCCCTCGGCCTGAATAGCTCTGGTCTAGCTTGTGTTCTCAGACTTCTGTCCTCACACTCCTGGCCCAGAATCCCTCAAGTTTGGCAATTCCGGACCCACAATGCAGCACTCTGTCTGCCCTCTAGAAAAAATATCTTGCCTAATGAGCTGCCCAGGCACCTCAAATGAGGATAAACCTACACGGCACTCGACTATACCCAAATTATATACTCTAACCTGGGCACTAATGCACTGCCTGATACAACCTGAGTCAGAACCTCTGGAACAAAACACATGCAACTGACCGCACACTGAGCATATCAGACCCTCCATGGCCTTAGGTCGTCATCTCTTCCCAACTGCGGTTTTCAGGCTTCAGAACCGAGACCTTATCTCCAACCACTGCCCAGGGTTGAAAATGATGCAGAAATCAGAACACCTTCCCCATGGCAAGAGACCTTGTGATTGGTATGTTGTCCAAAGTCCAGTGCAGTTAAAACCAGTGTGGCCCATGAGGCCCCGCCCATGCTCGCGGGCCACATTTGTCACAAACACACATTGTGACCCTCAGCCTGAGCCCAGTCCTCAAGTAAGGCCTCTAAGTGGCTGGATGAAGAGACAGCATATTGGGCCTGCCATGCCCCTAACCCCAATTTTTAACAAAAGTTTCAGTTGTTCCTTCATGCCTCCCCAGAGCTCTGCTTTGGAATTCCTCTTTTGTTCAGACACCTGAGGTAATAAACCTGAAAGGAGACCTCACATCCCACAGATTTACGAAAAACAATTGGGACCATTTCAAATCCACAGAGAGGAAAATTCATCCATGGCCCAGGAGGCCCCCCCACATTCCGCATCCATCGTTGATACAAAATCCAGAGACAAAAGCCTGAGCAAATGCCTCAGAGTCGCTCTTTCTTCATATCCTGAAGAGTTCTTCTTATGTTTTGTAGATTGGGCCTGCCACACTTAAGTCCCCAAACCTCCGCTGAGTTTGTGTTTTCAGACTTCTGTCCTCAAAGTCCTGGGCCAAACACCCTCCCAGGTGGGGCCACTGGAGCCACACATTAGCACCGTGCCTACCCAATGCATGGGAATTCTGCCCATTCCATTATCCAAAATCGTACAAATTAGGAAAACTCTACAAAGTCCCCGAGGCCATCCCAATAGTGTAGGTCTCCGGGGACAAACAAGGGCAGTTTGACACCAGGTGAGCATCTACCTCCACTCATTCCATAGATGGATATCCCCAGATAAGACGATTGAACCAGACAGGACTCTAGGCCATAATCGATTCCATTGCTTTGGTTTACAGGCATGTCTCCTCAAAAGCCTGGATCCCAATACCAGCATAAGGGGTTTCCTGAGGCACCCATCAGAACAAATCTCGTCTCCACAAGGAAACTTGTGCATGGGAGCTATGTCAAAAGCTTAGGAGAATACTCAGTGTCCCGTTACCACCGCCCCATTCCTAGGCCCTCATGGACACAAACACACATTAGGTCCCATCCTCAGGAAAGTCCATTTCAACTCAGCCACCCCGGTTGCTCCTGCAGAGCCATCCGATCTCAACTGTATTGTTGCTAGGAGACAATTGGAATGCGAGGCGGGCTTCCCTGGCATCCATCCTCCAACGGTGCTCTGGAGTCATTCCATATGGGATGTCCTGGAGCTGCCCAACAGAACTCATTTGTCCCGCAGAAGGAATCCTTGAAGGGGGCATCCACAACTCCCACGTGGGAAAAGCTCCATGGCCTTGAGATTCTGCTCCGTTCATGAAGGGTCAACATGCACCGAAACTCCAATATGGGCCAACGTCTGATCCTCGCGGTGACTTCAGATGCTTGAGATATTTGTTCAGATCTGCAGTGGGTACCTGCCGTGCCCTCGGCCTGAAGCCCAAGTCTAGCTTGTGTTTTCAGACTTCTGTCCTTACACTCGTGTCCCAGAAGCTTTCAATTTTGGCAATTCCAGACCCATAATGCAGCACTCTGCCTGCCCTCTAGAAAAAATATCTTGCCTAATGAGCTGCCCAGGCTCCTCAAATGAGGATAAACCTACACGGCACTCGACTGTACCCAAATTTTTATAGTCTAACCTGGGCACTAATGCACTGTCTGACACAACGTGAGCCAGAACCTCCTGACCAATTTCAGGCAGCTGACCGCACACTGAGCATATCAGACCCGCCATGGCCTTAGGTCGTCATCTCTTCCCAAATGCGTTTTTTCAGGCTTCAAAATCTAGACCTTATCCCCAACCACTGCCCATGGTTGAGAATGATGCAGAAATCAGAACAACTTCCCCATGGCAAGAGATCTTGTGATTGGCATGTTTTCCAAAGTCCAGTGTAGTTGAAACCAGTGTGGCCCATGAGGCCCCGTCCATGCTCGTGTGCCATATTGGTCACAAACACACATTGTGACCCTCAGCCTGAGCCCAGTCCTCAAGTAAGGCCTCTCAGTGGCTGGATGAAGAGTAGCATATTGGGCCTGCCATGCCCCTAGGCCCCAATTTTTAACCATAGTTTGGGTGGTCCCTTCACTCTTCCCCAGGGCTCTGCTTTCGAATTCCTCTTTGATTGGGACACCTGAGGTAACAAACCTGAGAGGAGACATCCCATCCCACATATTGACGGAAAGAAATTGGGACCGGGCCAAATCCACAGAGAGGAAGATTCGTCCATGGCCCAGGAGGCCTCCCCACATTCCACAGCCATTGTTGATACAAAATCCAGAGACCAAAGCCTGAGCAAGTGCCTCAGACTCGCTCTTTCTTCATATCCTGAAGAGTTCTTCTCATGGTTTGTAAATTGGGCCTGCCATACCTACGTCCCCAAACCTAAGCTGAGTTTGTGTTTTCAGACTTCTGTCCTCAAAGTCCTGGGCCACACACCCTCCAGGCTGGGGCCACTGGAGCCACTCATTAGGACTGACCTACCCAATCCATGGGAATTCTGCCCATTTCATTTTCCAAAATCGTACAAATTATGAGAATTCTCAAAGTCCCCGAGGCCATCCCAGTAGTGTAGGTCTCCAAGGACAAAAAAGGGAGGTCTGACACCAGGTGAGCATCCACCTCCACTCATTCCATAGATGGATATCCCCAGATAAGAAGATTGAACCAGACAGGACTCTAGGCCATAATCGGATCCATTGCTTAGGTTTACAGGCATGTCTCCTCAAAAGCCTGGATTCCAATACCAGCATAAGGGGTTTACTGAGACACCCGTCAGACAAATCTCGTCTCCACAGGGAAACTTGTGCATGGGAACTATGTCAAAAGCTTAGGAGAATACTTCAGCGTCCCGGTACCACCGCCCCTTTCCAAGGCCCTCATGGAAACAAAACACATTAGGCCCCATCCTCAGAAAAGTCCATTTCAAAGCAGCCACCCAGGTTGCTCCTTCAGAGCCATCCGATCTCACTGTATTGTTGCTAGGAGACAATTGGAATGCGAGGCGGGCTTCCCTGGCATCCATCCTCGAACGGTGCTCTGGAGTCATTCCATATGGGATGTCCTGGATCTTCTCAACAAGTCACAAATGTCCCGCAGAAGGAATCCTTGAAGAGGGCATCCCACAACGCCCAACGTGGGAATACCTCTATGGCCTTGAGATTCCGCTCCGTTCATGAAGGGTCAGTCATACACAGAAACTCCAACCTGAGCCAACCTCTGATCCTCGCCGTGACTTCAGATGCTTGAGATATTGGTTCCGATCTGCAGGGGGTACCTGCCGTGCCCTCGGCCTGAAGCCCAAGTCTAGCTTGTGTTCTCAGACTTCTGTCCTCACACTCGTGGCCTAGAAGCCCTCAAGTTTGGCAATTCGGGACCCACAATGCAGTACTCTGCCTGCCCTCTAGAAAAAATATCTTGCCCAATGAGCAGCCCAGGCACCTCAAATGAGGATAAACCTACACGGCACTCGACTGTACCCAAATTATATAGTCTAACCTATGCACTAATGCACTGTCTGACACAACCTGAGCCAGAAACTCCTGACCAACACCCAGGCAGCTGACCCCACACTGAGCATATCAGACCCGCCATGGCCTTAGGTCGTCATCTCTTCCCAACTGCGGTTTTTCAGGCTTCAGGACCTAGACCTTATCTCCAACCTCTGCCCAGCATTGTAAATGTGCAGAAATCAGAACATCTTACCCATGGCAATAGACCTTGTGTTTGGCACATTGTCCAAAGTTCAGTGTAGTTGAAACCAGTTGGGCCATGAGGCCCCGCCCAGGTTCACGGGCCACATTGGTCACAAACACACATTGTGACCCTCAGCCTGAGCCCAAGCTCAAGTAAGGCCTCTCAGTGGCTGGATGAAGAGACAGCATATTGGGCCTGCCATGCGCCTAGTCCCCAATTTTTAACCACCGATTAGGTTGTCCCTTCACTCTTCCCCAGGGCTCTGCTTTGGAATTCCTCTTTTGTTCGGACACCTGAGGGAATAAACTTGAAAGGAGACCTCCCATCCCACAGATTGACGAAAAACAATTGGAACCAGGCCAAATCCACAGAGAGGAAGATTTGTCAAAGGCTCATGAGGCCTCCCCACATTCCACGGCCATTGTTGATACAAAATCCAGAGACAAAAGCCTGAGCAAGCGCCTCAGACACGCTCTTTCTTCATATGACCCTTTGGACGGGGCCAAACCACCAGAGAATAAGACTCGTCCATTTCCCAGGAAGTCACCCAGAAATTTCACCACCATGAGTGACACGATATCCAGAGACAAAAACTTGAGCAAGAGCCTCACACTCGCCCTTTTTCAAATCCCGAAGTGATCTCCTCATGGTCTCTAGATCAGTCCTGCCATACCTATGACCCGAAACATAAGCCGAGGTTGTGTTTTCAGACAACTGTCCAAACAGCCCTGGCCTACACAACCTACAGGCTCAGGCCCCTGGAGCCAAACCTGAGGACTGTACTTGCCCTCTCCAAGGGAATTGTGTGTGCCCATTCCAATGGCCACAACCCTTCTAATAGGATAAACCTCCAAAGACCCTGATCCATCGCACTAGTGCCGGCTTCCCAGGAAATACAGGGGCAATCTGAGCCCATCTGAGCACCTACCTGCACAGAGACCCATAGACAGATCTCCCCAAAGGTAAAAAGGAAAGACGGGGTCCCTAGGCACTAATCAGATTTATTGCTTTGTTTTCCAGGCATCTCTCCTCAGAGGCCTGGATTTCAAAACCAGCATATGGCTGTTTCTTGACTCACCCATCAGAAAACATCTCATCTACACTTGGGAAACTTGCACGTTGGAGCTGTGTCAAAGCCTCTGTGTAGGAGAATCCTTCAGGGCCCCATTCCAAGGTGTCCTTAGACACAAAAGCACATTAAGACCCATCCGCAGGAGAGTCCATTTCAACTCAGCCTCCTCGGTTGCTCCCCCAGACCCAGCAGATCTAAAATGTCTTATTGCTAGGAGACAATTGGAATGCGAGGTGGGCTCCCCATCCATCCATCCTTAAAACCCTGCTCAGAATCATTGGCCTGGAGCCAAACAACAGGTCTCAATTGTCCTGCAGAAGACTCTTTGAAGTTTGGGGTTACTCAAAACTCCCATCGTGGGAAAACCACCATGGCCTCGTGATGCCCCCTCTTCATGAATAGCCATCAGGGACAGAAACTCCATACTGAGCGATCATTTGATCCTCGCCCTGACTTCAGATCACGAGGTCTCGATTCAGGTCTGTAGATTGTGCCTGCCATGTCCTCACTCAGAAACCTAAGCCTAGCTTGTGCTCTCAGAGTTCTGTCCTCAGACTACTGGCCCACAAGCCCTCCAGTTTGGCAATCCAGAACTACAATGCAGCACTCTGCCTGCCACCCAGAAGAAAAACATTGCCCTCTGGGGCTACCCAGTAACCCCAAATGAGGATCAACCTGCACCTACCTTGGTTGTACCCCAAATACATAGGCCGATCAGGGCACTAATGACCTTTCTGACACAGCCTGAGCCTGGACCTATTGGCCCCACCCAGACACCTGGCCACACACTGAGCACATGGAGCCGCCATGGCCTTAGGTCGTCATCTCTTCCCAACCTCGGTTTTCAGGCTTCAGAACCTAGATCTTATCGCCAATCCCTGCCCAGGGTTGAACGTGATGCAGAAATCAGAACTCCTTCCCCATGGCAAGAAACCTTGTGGTTGGCATGTTGTCCAACGTTCAGAGTAGTTGAAACCAGAGTGGCCCATGAGGCCCCGCCCATGCTCGCGTGCCACATGGGTCCCAAACACACATTGTGACTCTCAACCTGAGCCCAGTCATCAAGTAAGGCCTCTCAGTGGCTGGATGAAGAGATAGCATATTGGGATTGCCATGCCCCAAGTCCCCAATTTTTTACCATAGTTCGGGGTATCCCTTCAGTCTTCCCCACGGCTTTGCTTTGCAATTCCTCTTTAGGTGGGACACCTGAGGTAACAAAACTGAAAGGAGTCCTCCCATCCCACAGATTGAAGAAAAACAATTGGGAATCGGGCCAAATCCTCAGAGAGGAAGATTCGTCCATGGCCCATGAGGCCTCCCTGACATTCCACGGCCACCGCAGATACAAAATCCAGAGTCAAAAGCCTGAGCAAGCGCCTCAGATTCGCACTTTCTTCATATCCTGAAGATTTCTACTCATGATTTGTAGATCGGTCCTGCCATACCTACGTCCCCAAAACTAAGCTGAGTTTGTGTTTTCAGACTTCTGTCCTCAAAGTGATGGGCCACACACCCTCCAGGCTGGGGCCCCTGGAGCCACACATTAGGACTGTGCCTACCAATCCATGGGAATTCTGCCCATTCCATCATCCAAAATCGTACAAATTAAGAGAAACCGCCATCCCTGAGGCCATCCCAATAGTGTAGGTCGCCCGGGACAAACAAGGGCGGTCTGATATCAGCTGACAATCTACCTCCACTCATACCATAGATGGATGTCCGCAAAGAAGAAGATTGAACCAGACAGGACCCTAGGCCATAATAGGATCCATTGCTTTAGTTTACAGGCATGTCTCTTCAAAAGCCTTATTCCAATAGGAGCATAGGGGTTTTCCTGAGGCACCCATCAGAACTCATCTCGTCTCCACAAGGAAACCTGTGCATGCGAGTTATGTCAGAAGTTTAGGAGAGTACTTCAAAGTCCCGGGGCCACAGCCCCATTCCAAGGCCCTCAGGGACACAAAAACCAATTAGGACCCATCCTCATTTAAGTCCATTTCAACTCAGCCACCACGGTAGCTCCCGCAGAGAAATCAGATCTAAACTGTCTTGTTGCTAGGAAACAATTGGAATGTGAGGCGGACTTCCCAGGCATCCATCCTCGAATGGTGCTCTGGAGTCATTCCATATGGGATTTGATGGAGCTGTCCAACAGGTCTCAATTGTCCCGCAAAAGGAATCCTTGAAGGGAGCATCCAACAACTCCCAACGTGGGAAAACCTCAATAGCCTCGAGTTTCCGCTCCCTTCATGAAGGGGCTGTATGTACAAAAACTCCAACCTGGCCAACGTCTGATCCTCGCCCTGACTTCAGATGCATGAGATATTGGTTCAGATCTGCAGGAGGTACCTGCCGTGCCCTCGGCCTGATACCCAAGTCTAGCTTGTCTTCTCAGACTTCCGTCCTCTCCCCCCTCACCCCGAAGCCCTAAAGATTGGCAATTCCGGACCCACAATGCAGCACTCTGCCTGCCCTCTAGAAAAAAATTATTGCCGTATGAGCTTCCTAGGCACCTTAAATGAGGATAAACCTACACAGCACTCGAATTTACCCAAATTATATAGTCTAACCTGGGCACTAAAGCACTGTCCGACACAATCTGAGCCCGGACCTCCTGATCAACCCGGAGAAAGCTGACCGCACACTGAGCACATAAGAGCCGCCATGGCCTTAGGTCATCATCTCTCCCCTACCTCAGTTTTCAGGCTTCCGAACCGAGACCTTATCTCCAATCACTGCCCAGGGGTGAATGTGATGCAGAAATCAGAACTCCTCCTTACCCATGGCAAGAACCCTTGTGGTTGGCACGTTGTCCAACGTTCAGTGTAGGAGAAGCCAGCATTCACCCTGAGGCCCCGCCCATTGTTGAGTGCGAGGAGGGCAGCAACACGCATTGTTACCCTCAGCATGAGTCCTGTCCTCTAGAAAGTCCTCTCAGCGGCTGGACCATAAAATGTCATAATGTGCTTGACATGTCCCTAGGCCCATTTTAAACAGATTTCTGATTGTTCAGTCGCCCCTCCCCAGGGCTCTACTCTGGAATCCCTCATTTTGTGGGACACCTGAGGTTAAAAAAGAAAACAACAACAACAAAAAAACGGACTTCTTCCATCACACAGAATGACTCCAAATCCTTTGGACGGGGCCAAAACACCAGAGAGTAAACTCGTCCATTTACCATGAAGTCACCCAGAATTTTCACGACCATGAGTGACACGATATCCAGAGACAAAAACTTGAGCAAGAGCCTCACACTCGCCCTTTTTTCAAATCCCGAAGAGTTCTCCTCATGGTCTGTAGATCAGTCCTGCCATACCTACGATCCGAAACATAAGCCGAGGTTGTGTTTTCAGAAAACTATCCAAACAGCCCTGGCCTACACAACCTACAGGCTCAGGCCCCTGGAGCCAAACCTGAGGACTGTACTTGCCCTCTCCAAGGGAATTGTGTGTGCCCATTCCAATGGCCACAACCCTTCTAATAGGATAAACCTCCAAAGTCCCCGATCGATCTCACTAGTGCTGTCTTCCCAGGAAAAACAGGAGCAATCTGAGCACATCTGTTCACCTACCTGCACTCAGACACATAGACAGATATCCCCAGAGGTAAAAAGGAAAGAACAGACCCATAGGCACTAATCAGATCCATTTCTTTGGTTCCAGGCATCTCTCCTCAGAGGCCTGGATTTCAAAACCAGCATATGGCTGTTTCTTGACTCACCCATCAGAAAACATGTCATATACACATGGGAAACTTGCACGTTGGAGCTGTGTCAAAGCCTCTGTTTAGGAAAACCCTTCAGGGCCCACGTGCCACCGCTTCATTCCAAGGTCTCCATCGACACAAAAGCACATTAGGACCCATCCACAGGAGAGTCCATTTAAACTCAGCCTCCTAAATTGCTCCCCGAGATCCAGCAGATCTAAATGTCTGGTTGCTTGGAGACAATTGGAATGCGAGGTGGGCTACCCAGCAATCCATCCTTAGAACTCTGCTCAGAATAATGGCCTGGCCCCAAACAACAGGTCTCACTTGTCCTGCAGAAGACTCTTTGCAGTTTGTAGCTGCTCACAACTCCCATCGTGGGTAAACCCCCATGGCTCTTGATGCCCCCCCTCATGAAGCGGCCATCAGGGACAGAAACTCCAACCTGAGCGATCGTCTGATCCTCGCCCTGACTTCAGATGCACGAGATATCGATTCAGGTCTGTAGATTGTGCCGCCATGTCCCCACCCAGAAACCGAAGCCTAGCTTGTGTTTTCAGACTTCTGTCCTCAGACTACTGGCCCACAAGCCCTCCAGTTTGGCAATCCAGAACTACAATGCAGCACTCTGCCTGCCCCCCAGAAGAAAAACATTGCCCTCTGGGGCTACCCAGTAACCCCTAATGAGGATCAACCTGTACCTACCTTGGCTGTACCCCAAATACATAGGCTGACCAGGGCACTAATGCCTTTTCTGACACAGCCTGAGCCTGGACCTCCTGGCCCCACCCAGACAGGTGGCCGCAGACTGAGCACATCAAGGCTCCATGGCCTTAGGTCGTCATCTGTTCCCAACCTCGGTTTTCAGGCTTCAGAACCTAGACCTTATCTACAATCACTGCCCAGGGTTGAACGTGATGCAGAAATCAGAACTCCTTCCCCATGGCAAGAAACCTTGTGGTTGGCATGTTTTCCAACGTTCAGTGTAGTTGAAACCAGAGTGGCCCATGAGGCCCCGCCCATACTCGCTGGCCATATGGGTCCCAAACACTCATTGTGACTCTCAGCCTGAGCCCAGGCTCAAGTAAGGCCTCTCAGTGGCTGGATGAAGAGATAGCATATTGGGCTTGCCATGCCCCTAGGCCCCAATTTTTAACCATAGTTCGGGTTGTCCCTTCAGTCTTCCCCACGGCTTTGCTTTGGAATTCCTCTTTTGGTGGGACACATGAGGTAACAAAACTGAAAGGAGTCCTCCCATCCCACAGATTGACCAAAAACAATTGGGAATCGGGCCAAATCCTCAGAGAGGAAGATTCGTCCATGGCCCATGAGGCCTCCCCGACATTCCACGGCCACCGCTGATACAAAATCCAGAGACAAAAGACTGAGCAAGCGCCTCAGATTCGCACTTTCTTCATATCCTGAATACTTTTTCTCATGGACTGTAGAGTGGGCCTGCCATACCTACGTCCCCAAACCTAAGCTGAGTTTGTGTTTTCAGACTTCTGTCCTCAAGTCCTAGGCCACACACCCTCAATGCTGGGGCCCCTGGAGCCACACATTAGGACTGTGCCTACCAATCCATGGGAATTCTGCCCATTCCATTGTCCAAAATTGTACAAATTAAGAGAAACCGCCAAATCCCTGAGGCCATCCCAATAGTGTAGGTCGCCCGGGACAAACAAGGGCGGTCTAACAACAGCTGAGCATCTACCTCCACTCATACCATAGATGGATGTCCCCAGAGAAGAAGATTGAACCAGACGGGACCCTAGGCCATAATAGGATCCATTGCTTTGGTTTACAGGCATGTCTCCTCAAAAGCCTGATTCCAATACGAGCATAGAGGTTTTCCTGAGGCACCCATCAGAACTCATCTCGTCTCCACAAGGAAACCTGTGCATGGATGCTATGTCAGAAGCTTAGGAGAGTACTTCAGGGTCCCGAGGCCACGACCCCAATCCAAGGCCCTCAGGGACACAAAAACCCATTAGGACCCAACCTCAGGAAAGTCCATTTCAACTCAGCCACCCCGGTTGCTCCCGCAGAGCCATCAGATCTAAACTGTCTTGTTGCTAGGAGACAATTGGAATGCGAGGCGAGCTTCCCAGGCATCCATCCTCGCATGAGCTCTGGAGTCATTCCATCTGGGATGTCCTGGAGCTGTCCAACAGATCTCAATTGTCCCGCAGAAGGAATCCTTGAAAGGGCACCCCACAACTCCCAACGTGGGAAAACCTCAATGGCCTTGAGATGCCGCTCCCTTCATGAAGCGTCCGTCATGCACAGAAACTACAACCTGAGCCAACGTCTGATCCTCGCCCTGACTTCAGATGCATGAGATATTGGTTCAGAGCTGAAGGGGTTCCAGCCGTGTCCTCGCCCTGAAACCCAGTCTAGCTTCCTTCTCAGACTTCCATCCTCACACGCCTGGCCCCGAAGCCCTCAAGTTTGGCAATTCCGGACACACAATGCAGCACTCTGCCTGCCCTCTAGAAAAAAATTATTGCCTCATGAGCTTCCTAGGCACCTTAAATGAGAATAAACCTACACAGCACTCGACTTTACCCAAGTTATATAGTCTAACCTGTGCACTAAAGCACTGTCCGACACAACCTGAGCCAGGACCTCCTGACCAACCCCCAGAAAGCTGACCGCACACTGAGCACATAAGACCCGCCATGGACTTAGGTCATCATCTCTTCCCTACCTCAGTTTTCAGGCTTCAGAACCGAGACCTTATCTCCAATCACTGCCCAGGGGTGAGCGTGATGCAGAAATCAGAACTCCTCCTTACCCATGGCAAGAACCCTTGTGGTTGGCACGTTGTCCAAAGTTCAGTGTAGCAGAAACCAGCATTCACCCTGAGGCCCCGCCCATTCTTGAGTGCGACGAGGGCATACACACGCATTGTGACCCTCAGCATGAGTCCTATCCTCTAGTAAGTCCTCTCAGTGGCTGGACCATTAGATGTCATAATGGGCTTGACATGTCCCTAGGCCCCAATTTTTAACCAGATTTCTGATTGTCCGGTTGCCCCTCCCCAGGGCTCTACTCTGGAATCCCTCATTTGGTGGGTCACCTGAGGTTAAAAAATAAAATAACAAAAACAAAAAAACGGAATTCTTCCATCACACAGAATGACCCCAAACACTTTGGACGGGGCCAAACCACCAGAGAGTAAGACTCGTCCATTTCCCATGAAGTCACCCAGAAATTTCATCACCATGAGTGAAACGATATCCAGAGACAAAAACTTGAGCAAGAGCCTCCCACTCGCCCTTTTTTCAAATCCCGAAGAGTTCTCCTCATGGTCTGTAGATCAATCCTGCCATACGTACAACCCGAAACATAAGCCGAGGTTGTGTTTTCAGACAACTGTACAAACAGCCCTAGCCTACACAACCTACAGGCTCAGGCCCCTTGAGCCACACCTGAGGACTGTACTTGCCATCTCCAAGGGAATTGTGTGTGCCCATTCCAATGGCCACAACCCTTTTAATAGGATAAACCTCCAAAAACCCTGATCCATCGCACTAGTGCCGGCTTCCCAGGAAATACAGAGGCAATCTGAGCCCTTCTGAGCACCTACATGCACTCAGACCCATAGAGAGATCTCCCCAGAGGTAAAAAGGAAAGACCGGGTTCCTAGGCACTAATCAGATCCATTGCTATGTTTTCCAGGCATCTCTCCTCAGAGGCCTGGATTTCAAAACCAGCATATGGCTGTTTCTTGACTCACCCATCAGAAAACATCTCATCTACACATGGGAAACTTGCACGTTGGAGCTGTGTCAAAGCCTCTGTGTAGGAGAACCCTTCAGGGCACCATTCCAAGGTCTTTATAGACACAAAAGCATATTAGGACCCATCCGCAGGAGAGTCCATTTCAACTCAGCCTCCTCGGTTGCTCCCCCAGATCCAGCAGATCTAACCGGTCTTGTTGCTAGGAGACAATTGGAATGCGAGGTGGGCTACCCAGCCATCCATCCTTAGAACCCAGCTCAGAATCATGGCCTTGAGCCAAACAACAGGTCTCAATTGTCCTGCAGAAGACTCTTTGCAGTTTGGAGCTGCTCACACCTCCTAACGTGGGAAAACCCCCATGGCCTCGTGATGCCCCCCCTTCGTGAAGGGGCCATCAGGTTCAGAAACTCCAACCTGAGCGATCGTCTGATCTTCGCCTTGACTTCAGATGCACGAGATCTCGATTCAAGTCTGTAGATTGTGCCTGCCATGGCCTCACCTAGAAACCGAAGCCTGGCTTGTGTTCTAAGACTTCTGTTCTCAGACTACTGGCCCACAAGCCCTCCAGTTTGGCAATCCAGAACTACAATGCAGCACTATGCCTGCCCTCCAGAAGAAAAACATTGCCCTCAGGGGCTACAAAGTAACCCCAAATGAGGATCAACCTACACCTACCTTGGCTGTACCCCCAATATATAGGCTGACCAGGGCACTAATGCCCTTTCTGACACAGCCTGAGCCTGGAACATTTAGCCCCACCCAGACAGCTGGCCGCACACTGAGCATATGGAGCCGCCATGGCCTTAGATCTTCATCTCTTCCCAACCTCAGTTTTCAGGCTTCAGAACCTAGACCTTATCTCCAATCACTGCCCAGGGTTGAAGCGGATGCAGAAATCAGAACTCCTTCCCCATGGCAAGAAACCTTGTGGTTGGCATGTTGTCCAACGTTCAGTGTAGTTGAAACCAGTTTGGCCCATAAGGCCCGCCCATGGTCGCGGGCCACATGGGTCCCAATCACACTTTGTGACTCTCAGCCTAAGCCCATTCCTCAAGTAAGGCCTCTCAGTGGCTGGATGAAGAGATAGCATATTGGGCTTGCCATGCCCCAGGCCCCAATTTTTAACCATAGTTCGGGTTGTCCCTTCAGTCTTCCCCACGGCTTTTCTTTGGAATTCCTCTTTTGGTGGGACACCTGAGGTAACAAAGCTGAAAGGAGTCCTCCCATCCCACAGATTGACGAAAAACAATTGGGAATCGGTCCAAATCCTCACAGAGGAAGATTCGCCCAAGGCCCATGAGGCCTCCTCGACATTCCACGACCGCGCTGATACAAAATCCAGAGACAAAAGCCTGAGCAAGTGCCTCAGATTCACACTTTCTTCATATCCTGAAGAATTATTCTCATGGTTTACAGATCTGGCCTGCCATATCTCCGTCCCCAAACCTAACCTGAGTTTGTGTTTTCAGACTTCTGTCCTGGGCCACACACCCTCCCGGCTGGGGCCCCTGGAGCCACACATTATGACTGTGCCTACCAATCCATGGGAATTCTGCCCATTCCATTGTCCAAAATTGTACAAATTAAGAGAAACCGCCAAATCCCTGAGGCCATCCCAATAGTGTAGGTCGCCCGGGACAAAAAAGGGCGGTCTGACACCAACTGAGCATCTACCTCCACTCATACCATAGATGGATGTCCCCAGAGAAGAAGATTGAACCAGACGGAACCCTAGGCCATAATAGGATCCATTGCTTTGGTTTACAGGCATGTCTCCTCAAAAGCCTGATTCAAATACGAGCATAGGGGTTTTCCTGAGGCACCCATCAGATCTCATCTCGTCTCCACAATGAAACCTGTGCATGGGAGCTATGTCAGAAGCTTAGGAGAGTACTTCATGGTCCCGGGGCCACCACCCCATTCCAAGGCCCTCAGGGACACAAAAACCCATTAGGACCCATTCTCAGGAAAGTCCATTTCAACTCAGCCGCCACGGTTGCTCCCGCAGAGCCATCAGATCTAAACTGTCTTGTTGCTATGAGACAATTGGAATGCGAGGCGGGCTTCCAAGTCATCCGTCCTCGCATGGTGTTCTGGAGTCATTCCATCTGGGATGTCTGGAGCTGTTCAACAGGTCTCAACTGTCCCGCAGAAGGAATCCTTGAAGGGGGCATCCCACAACTCCCAACGTGGGAAAACCTCAATGGCCTCGAGATTCCACTCCCTTCATGAAACCTCCGTCATGCACAGAAACTCCAACCTGAGCCAACATCTGATCCTCGCTCTGACTTCAGATGAATGAGATATTGATTCAGAGCTGCAGGGGGTACCTGGGGTGCCCTCGCCCTGAAACCCAAGTCTAGCTTTCTTCTCAGACTTCCGTCCTCACACCCCTGGCCCCGAAGCCCTCAATTTTGGCAATTCCGGAACCACAATGCAGCACTCTGCCTGCCCTCTAGAAAAAAATTTTTGCCTCATGATCTTCCCAGGCACCTTAAATGAGGATTAACCGACACAGCACTCTACTTTACCCAAGTTATATAGTCTAACCTGTGCACTAAAGCACTGTCGGACACAACCTGAGCCCGGACCTCCTGACCAACCCCCAGAAAGTTGACCGCACAGTTAGCACATAAGACCCGCCATGGCCTTAGGTCATCATCTCTTCCCTACCTCTGTTTTCAGGCTTCAGAACCGAGACCTTATCTCCAATCACTGCCCAGGGGTGAGTGTGATGCAGAAATCAGAACTCCTCCTTACCCATGGCAAGAAACCTTGTGGTTGGCACGTTGTCCAACGTTCAGTGTAGGAGAAACCAGCATTCACCGTGAAACCCCGCCCATTCTTGAGTGCGACGAGGGCATAAACACGCATTGTGACCCTCAGCATGAGTACTGTCCTCTAGTAAGTCCTCTCAGTGGCTGGACCATAAGATGTCATAATGGGCTTGACATGTCCCTAGGCCCCAATTTTTAACCAGATTTCTGATTATCCGGTTGCCCCTCCCAAGGGCTCTACTCTGGAATCCCTCATTTGGTGGGTCACCTGAGGTTAAAAAATAAAACAACAACAACAACAAAAAAAAAAACGGAATTCTTCCATCACACAGAATGATCCCAAACACTTTGGACGGGACAAAACACCAGAGAGTAAGATCGTCCATTTCCTATGAAGTCACCCAGAAATGTCAGCACCATGTGTGACACGATGTCCAGAGACAAAAACTTGAGCAAGAGCCTCACACTCGTCCTTTTTTCAAATACCGAAGTGTTCTCCTCATGGTCTGTAGATCAGTCCTGCCATACCTATGACCCGAAACATAAGCCGAGGTTGTGTTTTCAGACAACAGTCCAAACAGCCCTGGCCTACAAAACCTACAGGCTCAGGACCCTGGAGCCAAACCTGAGGACTGTACTTGCCCTCTCCAAGGATATTGTGTGTGCCCATTCCAATGGCCACATCCCTTCTAATAGGATAAACCTCCAAAGTCCCTGATCCATCCCAATAGTGGTGGCTTCCCAGGAAAAACAGGGGCAATCTGAGCCCATCTGAGCACCTACCTGCACTTAGACCCATAGACAGATGTCCCCAGAGGAAAAAAGGAAAGAACAGGCCCCTAGGCAATATCAGAACCATTGCTTTGGTTTCCAGACATCTCTCCTCAGAGGCCTGGATTTCACAACCAGCATATGGCTGTTCTTGACTCACCCATCAGAAAACATCTCATCTACACATGGGAACCTTGCACGTTGGAGCTGTGTCAAAGCCCCTGTTTAGGAGAACGTTCAGGACCCCAGTGCCACCACTTCATTCCAAGGTCTCCATAGAAACAAAAGACATTAGGACCAATCCCCGGAGAGTCCATTTCAACTCAGCATCCTCGGTCTCTCCCGATCCAGCAGATCTAACCTGTCTTGTTGCTAGGAGACAATTGGAATGCGAGGTGGGCTACCCAGCCATCCATCTTTAGAACCCTGCTCAGAATCATTGGCCTGGAGCCAAACAACAGGTCTCAATTGTCCTGCAGAATTCTCTGCACTTTGGAGCTTCTCAAACTCCCATCGTGGGAAAACCCCCATGGCATCGTGATGCCCCCCCTTCATGAAGGGGCCATCAGGTTCAGAAACTCCAACCTGAACGATCGTCTCATCCTCGCCCTACTTCAGATGCACGAGATCTCGATTCAGGTCTGTAGATTGTGCCTGCCATGGCCTCACCCAGAAACCAAAGCCTAGCTTGTGTTCCCTGACTTCTGTCCTCAGACTACTGGCCCACAAGCCCTCCAGTTTGGCAATCCAGAACTACAATGCAGCACTCTTCCTGCCGTCCAGAAGAAAAACATTGCCCTCAGGGGCTACACAGTAATCCCAAATGAGGATCAACCTGCACCTACCTTGGCTGTACCCCAAATGTATAGGCTGACCAGGGCACTAATGCCCGTTCTGACACAGCCTGAGCCTGGAACTCCTGGCCCCACCCAGGCAGTTGGCCGCACACTGAGCACATCGAGCAACCTCGGTTTTCAGGCTTCAGATCCTAGACCTTATATCCAATCACTGCCCAGGGTTGAACGTGATGCAGAAATCAGGACTCCTTCCCCATGGCAAGAAACCTTGTGGTTGGCATGTTGACCAACGTTCAGTGTAGTTGAAACCAGAGTGGCCCATGAGGCCCCGCCCATGCTCGCGGGCCACATGGGTCCCAAACACACATTGTGACCTCAGCCTGAGCTCAGTCCTCAAGTAAGGCTTCTCAGTGGGTGGATGAAGATATAGCATTTTGGGCTTGCCATGCCCCTAGGCCCCAATTTTTAACCATAGTTCGGGTAGTCCCTTCAGTCTTCCCCACGGTTTGCTTTGGAATTCTTCTTTTGGTGGGACACCTGAGGTAACAAAACTGAAAAGAGTCCCCCCATCCCACAGATTGACGAAAAACAATTGGGAATCGGGCCAAATCCTCAGAGAGGAAGATTCGTCCATGGCCCATGAGGCCTCCCCGACATTCCACGGCCAGCGCTGATACAAAATCCAGAGTCAAAAGCCTGAGCAAGCGCCTCAGATTCGCACTTTCTTCATATCCTGACGAATTCTTCTCATGGTTTGTAGATCGGGCATGCCATAGCTACGTCCCCAAACCTAAGCTGAGTTTGTGTTTTCAGACTTTGTCCTCAAATTTTGGGCCACACACGCTCTAGGCTGGGGTCCCTGGCGCCACACATTAGGACTGTGCCTACCAATCCATGGGAATTCTGCCCATTCCATTGTCCAAAATTGTACAAATTAAGAGAAACCGCAAAATCCATGAGGCCATCCCAATTGTGTAGGTCGCCCGGGACAAACAAGGGCGGTCTGACACCAGCTGAGCATCTACGTCTACTCACACCGTAGAGGGATGTCCCCAGAGAAGAAGATTGAACCAGACAGGAACCTAGGCCATAATAGGATCCATTGCTTTGGTTTACTGGCATGTGTCCTCAAAAGACTGATTCCTATACGAGCATAGGGGTTTTCCTGAGGCACCCATCAGAACTCATCTCGTCTCCACAAGGAAACTTGTGCATGGGAGCTATGTCAGAAGCTTAGGAGAGTACTTCAGGGTTCCGGTGCCACTGCCCCATTCCAAGGCCCTCAGGGACACAAAACCCATTAAGACCCAACCTCAGGAAAGTCCGTTTCAACTCAACCACCCCGGTTGCTCCAGCAGAGCCATCAGATCTAAACTATCTTGTTGCAAGGAGAAAATTAGAATGCGAGGCAGGCTTCCCAGGCATCCATCCTCGTATGGTGCTCTGTAGTCATTTCATATGGGATGTCCTGGAGCTGTCCAACAGGTCTCAATTGTCCTGCAGAAGGAATCCTTGAAGGGGGCATCCCACAACTCCCAACGTGGGAAAACCTCAATGGCCTCGAGATTCCGCTCCCTTCATGAAGCGGCCGTCATGCACAGAAACTCCAACCTGAACCAACGTCTGATCCTCGCCCTGACTTCAGATGCATGAGATATTGGTTCAGAGCTTCAGGTGGTACCTGCCGTGCTCTCGCCCTGAAACCCAAGTCTAGCTTTCTTCTCAGACTTCCGTCCTCACACCCCTGGCCCCGAATCCCTCAAGTTTGGCAATTCCGGACCCACAATGCAGCACACTGCCTGCGCTCTAGAAAAAAATTATTGCCTCATGAGCTTCCCAGGCACCTTAAATGAGGATAAACATACACAGCATTCTATTTACCAAAGTTATATAGTCTAACCTGTGCACTAAAGTACTGTCGGACACAACCTGAGCCGGACCTCCTGACCAACCCCCAGAAAGCTGACCGCACACTGAGCATATAAGACCTGCCATGACCTTAGGTCATCATCTATTCCCTACCTCAGTTTTCAACTTCAGAACTGAGACCTTATCTCCAATCACTGCCCAGGGGTGAGTGTGATGCAGAAATCAGAACTCCTCCTTACGCATGGCAAGAAACCTTCTGGTTGGCACGTTGTCCAACGTTCAGTGTAGGAGAAACCAGCATTCACCCTGAGGCCCCGCCCATTCTTGAGTGCGACGAGGGCATAAACACGCATTGTGACCCTCAGCATGAGTCCTGTACTCTAGTAAGTCCTCTCAGTGGCTGAACCATAAGATGTCATAATGGACTTGACATGTCCCTAGTCCCCAATTTTTAACCAGATTTCTGATGGTCCGGTTGCCCCTCCCCAGGGCTCTACTCTGTAATCCCTCATTTGGTGGGTCAACTGAGGTTAAAAAAGCAAACAACAACAACAAATAAACGGAATTCTTCCATCACACTGAATTACCCCAAACACTTTGGACGGGGCCAAACCACCAGCGAGTAAGACTCGTCCATTTCCCATGAAGTCACCCAGAAATTTCACCACCATGAGTGACACGATATCCAGAGACAAAAACTTGAGCAAGAGCCTCACACTCGCCCTTTTTTCAAATCCCGAAGAGTTCTCCTCATGGTCTGTAGATCAGTCCTGCCATACCTATGACCCGAAACATAAGCCGAGGTTGTGTTTTCAGACAACTCTCCAAAGAGAACTGGCCTACCCAACCTACAGGCTCAGGCCCCTGGAGCCAAACATGAGGACTGTACTTGCTCTCTCCAAGGGATTTGTGTGTGCCCATTCCAATGGCCACAACCCTTCTAATTGGATAAACCTCCAAAGTCCCTGATCCATCGCACTAGTGCTGGCTTCCCAGGAAATACAGGGGCAATCTGAGCCCATCTGAGCACCTACCTGCAGTCAGACCCATAGAGAGATCTCCCCAGAGGTAAAAAGTAAAGACCGGGTCCCTAGGCACTAATCAGATCCATTGCTTTGTTTTCCATGCATCTCTCCTCAGAGGCCTGGATTTCAAAACCAGCATATGGCTGTTTCTTGACTCACCCATCAGGAAACATCTCATCTACACAAGGAACACTTGCACGTTGGAGCTGTGTTAAAGCCTCTGTGTAGGAGAACCCTTCAGGGCACCATTTCAAGGTCTCCTTAGACACAAAAGCACATTAGGACCCATCCACAGGAGAGTCCATTTCAACTCAGCCTCCTCGGTTGCTCCCCCAGATCCAGCAGATCTAACCTGTCTTGTTGCTAGGAGACAATTGGAATGCGAGGTGGGCTACCCAGCCATCCATCCTTAGAACCCTGCTCAGAATCATGGCCTGGGCCAAACAACAGGTCTCAATTGTCCTGCAGAAGACTCTTTGCAGTTTGGAGCTGCTCACACCTCCCATCGTGGGAAAACCCCCATGGCATCGAGATGCCCCCCCTTCATGAAGCGGCCATCAGGGACAGAAACTCCATCCTGAGCGATCGTCTGATCCTCGCCCTGACTTCAGATGCACGAGATCTCGATTCAGGTCTGTAGATTGTGCCTGCCATGGCCTCACCCAAAAACCGAAGCCTCAGACTTCTGTCCTCAGACTACTGGCCCACAAGCCCTCCAGTTTGGCAATCCAGAACTACAATGCAGCACTCTGCCTGCCCCCCAGAAGAAAAACATTGCCCTCTGGGGCTACCCAGTAACCCCAAATGAGGATCAACCTGCACCTACCTTGGCTGTACCCCAAATACATAGGCTGACCAGGTCACTAATGCCCTTTCTGACACAGCCTGAGCCTGGAACTCCTGGCCCCACCCAGACAGCTGGCTGCACAATGAGCACATCGAGCCGCCATGGCCTTAGGTCGTCATCTCTTCCCAAACTCTTTTTTCATGCTTCTGAACCTAGACCTTATCTCCAATCACTGCCCGGGGTTGAACGTGATTCAGAAATCAGAACTCCTTCCCCATGGCAAGAATCCTTGTGGTTGGCATGTTGTCCAACGTTCAGTGTAGTTGAAACCAGTGTGGCCCATGAGGCCCCGCCCATGCTCGCGGACCACATGGGTCCCAATCACACATTGTGACTCTCAGCCTGAGCCCAGTCCTCAAGTAAGGCCTCTCAGTGGCTGGATGAAGAGATAGCATATTGGGGTTCCATGCCCCTAGGCCCCAATTTTTAACCATAGTTCGGGTTGTCCCTTCAGTCTTCCCCACGGCTTTGCTTTGGAATTCCTCTTTTGGTGGGACACCTGAGGTAACAAAACTGAAAGGAGTACTCTCATCTCACAGATTGACGAACAACAATTGGGAATCTGGCCAAATCCTCAGAGTGGATGATTTGTCCATGGCCCATGAGTCCTCCCCGACATTCCACAGCCAGCGCTGATAAAAAATCCAGAGACAAAAGCCTGAGCAAGCGCCTCAGATTCGCACTTTCTTAATATCCTGAAGAGTTCTTCTCATGGTTTGTACATCGGGCCTGCCATACCTAAGTCCCTCAACCTAAGCTGAGTTTGTGTTTCCAGACTTCTGTCCTCAAAGTCCTGGGCCACACACCCTCCAGGCTGGGGCCCCTGGAGCCACACTTTAGGACTGTGCCTACCAATCCATGGGAATTCTGCCCATTCCATTGTCCAAAATTGTACAAATTAAGAGAAACCGCCAAATCCCTGAGGCCATCCCAATAGTGTAGGTCGCCCGGGATAAACAAGGGCCGTCTGACACCAGCTGAGCATCTGCCAAAATCGTACCAATTAGGAGAAACCGCCAAATCCCTGAGGCCATTCCAATAGTGTAGGTCGCCCGGAACACACAAGGGCTGTCTGATACCAGATGAAAATCTACTTCCACTCATACCATAGATGGATATACCCAGAGAAGAAGATTGAACCTGACAGGACCCTAGGCCATAATAGGATCCATTGCTTTGGTTTACAGGCATGTCTCCTCAAAAGCCTGATTCCAATACGAGCATAGGGCTTTTCCTGAGGCACCCATCAGAACTCATCTCGTCTCCACAAGGAATCCTGTGCATGGGAGCTATGTCAAAAGCTTAGGAGAGTACTTCAGGGTTCCGGTGCCACTGCCCCATTCCAAGGCCCTCATGGACACAAAAATACATTAGGACCCATCCTAGGAAAGTCCATTTCAACTCAGCCACCCCGGTTGCTCCCGCAGAGCCATCAGATCTAAACTGTCTTGTTGCTAGGAGACAATTGGAAGCCCTGGGAGGCGGGCTTCCCAGGCATCCATCCTCGAACGGTGCTCTGGAGTCATTCCATGTGGGATATGCTGGAGCTGTCCAACATGTCTCCATTGTCCCGCAGAACGAATGCTTGAAGGGGGCATCCCACAACTCCCAACGTGGGAAAACCTCAATGGCCTCGAGATTCCGCTCCCTTCATGGTGCGGCCGTCATGCACGGAAACTACAACCTGAGCCAACGTCTGATCCTCGCCCTGACTTCAGATGCATGAGATATTGGTTCAGATCTGCAGGGGGTACCTGTCGTGCCCTCGCCCTGATTCCCAAGTCCAGCTTGTGTTCTCAGACTTCCGTCCTCACACTCCTGGCCCTGAAGCCCTCAAGTTTGGCAATTCCGGACCCACAATGCAGCACACTGCCTGCCCTTTAAAAAAAAAAAAAAGTATTGCCTCATGAGCTGCCCAGGCACCTTAAATAAGGATAAACCTACACAGCACTCGACTTTACCCAAATTATCTAGTCTAACCTGGGCACTAATGCACTGTTGGACACAGTGTGAGCCCAGACCTCCGGACCAACACCCAGAAAGCTACCCCACACTGAGCACATAAGACCCGCCAGGGCCTTAGGTCATCATCTCTTCCCTACCTCATTTTTCAGGCTTCAGAAACGAGACATTATCCCCAATCACTGCCCAGGGGTGAGTGTGATGCAGAAATCAGAACTCCTCCTTACCCATGGCAAGAAACCTTGTGGTTGGCACGTTTTCCAAGGTTCAGTGAAGGAGAAACCAGCATTCACCCTGAGGCCCCGCCCACTCTTGAGTGCAACGAGGGCATAAACACGAATTGTGACCCTCAGCATGAGTCCTGTCCCCTAGTAAGTCCTCTCAGTGGCTGGACCATTAGATGTCATAATGGGCTTGACATGTCCCTAGGCCCCAATTTTTAACCAGATTTTGATTGTCCAGTCGCCCCTTCCCAGGGCTCTACTCTGGAATCCCTCATTTGGTGGGACACCTGAGGTTAATAAAGAAAACAACAACAACAAAAAAACGGTCTTCTTCCAGCCCACAGTATGACCTCAAACTCGTTGGACGGGGCCAAACCATCAGAGAGTAAGACTCGTCCATTTCCCATGAAGTCACCCAGAAATTCCACTACCATGAGTGACACGATATCCAGAGACAAAAACTTGAGCAGTAGCTCACACTCGCCCCTCTTTCAAATCCCGAAGAGTTCTCCTCATGGTCTGTAGATCAGTCCTGCCATACCTATGACCCGAAACATAAGCCGAGTTTGTGTTTTCAGACAACTGTCCAAACAGCCCTGGCCTACACAACCTACAGGCTCAGGCCCCTGGAGCCAAACCTGAGGACTGTACTTGCCTCTCCAAGGAAATTGTGTGTGCCCATTCCAATGGCCACAACCCTTCTAATAGGATAAACCTCCAAAGTCCCTGATCCATCTCAATAGTGGTGGCTTCCCAGGAAAAACGGGCAATCTGAGCCCGTGGTTGGCATGTTGTCCAACATTCAGTGTAGTTGATACCAGTGTGGCCCATGAGGCCCCACCCATGCTCGCGTGCCACATTGGTCACAAACACACATTGTGAACCTAAGCCTGAGCCCAGTCCTCAAGTAAGGCCTCTCAGTGGCTGGATAAAGAGATAGCATATTGGGCTTGCCATGCCCCTTAGCCCAAATTTTTAACCATAATTCGGGTTGTCCCTTCAGTCTTCCCCACGGCTTTGCTTTGGAATTCCTCTTTGGTGGGATACCTGAGGTAACAAACATGAAAGGAGTCCTCCCATCCCACAGACTGACGAAAAACAATTGGAAATCGGGCCATATCCTCAGAGAGGAAGATTCCTCCATGGCCCATGAGGCATTCCCGACATTCCACGGCCATCGCTGAACAACATCCAGAGACAAATGCCTGAGCAAGAGCCTCAGACCTGCTCTATATTCAAATCCTCATGAGTTCTTCTCATGGTTTGTAGATTGGGCCTGCAATACCGACGTCCCCAACCAAAGCTGAGTTTGTGTATCGGAATCACAAATCAGAACTCTGCCTTCAACATGGCTGTAATGCTTGTTCTTCGCATGGAGTCACACCTTCACGTGGGAGAACCCTTCATGGCCACAGATGCCACGCCAAAACTTGAGTGCTGCTTGGGCACAAATTCACAGTGTGACCATCAGCATGAGCCGATGTCAAAAAAAGGTCTGTCACGGTCTGGACCAAGAGCCTGCATATAGTGCTTGCCATGCCCATAGGCCCCCAGGACTAACTAGATGGTGTGTATTCCAGTTGAGAGAACCCACTGCTGTGCTCTAGAGTCCCAATCCTGTGGGGTCCCCTTTGGCAGAAAACAGTACTCTTCCCTTCCCGCAGAATGAACACAAACACTTGGGAGCTTGGACAATACCCCGAGAGGAAGGCTCTTCCTCGTCCCCTGAGGCAACCCCTACCCTGAACAGCCTCTGTGAATGCACCACCCAGAGACAAAAGCCTGAGCGACTGCCTCCCAATTTCCCTCCATTGATATCCAGAGGATGTCCCCTCACGGACTGGAGATCAGGCCTGCCATTACCTTGGCCCCTACCAGAGCCAAGTTTGCTTTTTCAGAAATCTGTCCCACAGCCCTGGAAAACACAGCCTCTAGGCTGGGTCCTCTGGAGCCATAACACAGGACCGTGCCTGCTCTCTCCTGGGAAACTGTGACCATTCCTTTGGCGACACACCTCCAGAATATGAAAAAACTCAAGGCCCCCGAAGATATCCCACTACCGGGATCCTCTATGGACACACAGCGGCATTCAGACACAAGCTGAGCAGCTACCTCCACGAGGGATGCACAAATATGTCAACAGAGATAGAAGGTTGAGCCGGACAGGCCCTTAAGCTCTAATCTCAACTCTTGCTTTGGTTTCCAGGTGTCACTCCTCAGAGGCTTTGGTTTGAAGAACAGGATATGGGGCTTTCCTGAGGCACTGAATAGAACTCCTCTGGTCTCCACATGGGAAGCTTCCTTGTTGGAGCCGTGTCAAACACCTCAGGGTGGAGAATCCTGCAGAGTCCCTGAGCCACCTCCACATTCCAAGGTCTCCCAGACCACCAAGCCACAGTAGGACTCATCTTCAGGAGAGTCCATTTCAACTCTCCCCTCTGGGTAGCTAACCCAGGAGCCCGCAGATTGAGCCCGCCTTGTCCGGACTAAAGGGTGGGAATATGAGGTGGCGTTCCCAGGCATCCATGCTTAGACACCTGCTCTCAGGTATTTCGGTATGGGGCCTCCTGGAACCATCCAATAGCACTCGACAGTCGTGCAGAAGGAAATCTTGAGGTTTGGAGTAGTTCACAAATCCCATCATTGGCAAAACTCCCTGGCCTCATGAAGCCCCCACACCCTTCAAAAAGAGGCCATGCTGGACAAAAACTCTAGCCTGAGGCACGTCTCATAGTTGACATGACCTCAGTGCAGGAGATCTCGATTCAGCCTCTGCAGAGTGGCCTGCCGTGCCCTCGGTCCCAAACCTCACACTAACTTGTGTTTTCAGACTTCCTTCCTCACACTCCTGGCAAACAAGCCCTCCGGACTAGAAACTCCAGAACCACAAGCCAGCCCAGGGTCTGCCCAATGGAAGAAAAACGTTTCCCTGTGGGGCTCTCTCCAGAAAACCCAGATGAGGATCAACCTGCTCAGGCCTTGAAGGTACCCGAACTAGATAGGCTGCTCTGGGCACTCATGCTCTATCTGACACAGCCTGAAGCCAGACGTCCAGACAGACAAGGAGACAGCTGGCCGCACACCCAGCACTTCGGACACGCCATGGTCTTATGCCGTCACCTCTTCCTAAACTTGGTTTTCAGATGTCTGAACCTACACATTATATGCACACAGATGTCAACAGAGATAGAAGGTTGAGCCGGACAGGCCCTTAGGCCCTAATCTCAACTCTTGCTTTGTTTTCCAGGTGTCACTCCTCAGAGGCTTTGGTTCGAAGAACAGGATATGGGGCTTTCCTGAGGCACTGAACAGAACTCCTCTCGTCTCCACATGGGAAGCTTCCTTGTTGGAGCCGTGTCAAACACCTCAGGTTGGAGAATCCTGCAGAGTCCCTGAGCCACCTCCACATCCAGGTCTCCCAGGCCACCAAGCCACAGTAGGACTCATCTTCAGGAGAGTCCATTTCAACTCTCCCCTCTGGGTATCTCACCCAAGAGCCCGCCGATTGAGCCAGCCTTGTCCTGACTAAAGAGTGGGAATATGAGGTGGCGTTCCCAGGCATCCATGCTTAGACAACTGCTCTCGAGTCTTTCCGTATGGGGCCTCCTGGAACCATCCAATAGTACTCGATTGTCGTGCAGAAGGAAACCTTAAGGTTTGGAGTAGTTCTCAAATCCCATCGTAGTCAAACCTCAGTGGCCTCAAGAAGCCCCCACACCCTTCAGGAAGTGGCCATGCTGGACAAAAACTGTAGCCTGAGGCACGTCTCATAGTTGACATGACCTCAGTGCAGGAGATCTCGATTCAGCCTCTGCAGAGTGGGCCTGCAATGCCCTCGGTCCCAAACCTCATGCTAGCTTGTGTTTTCAGACTTCCTTCCTCACACTCCTGGCAAACAAAGCCTCCGGACTAGGAACTCCAGAACCACAACCAATCCCAGGGTCTGCCCAATGGAAGAAAAACGTTTCCCTGTGGGGCTCTCTCCAGAAAACCCACATGAGGATCAACCTGCTCGGGCCTTGACGGTACCCGAACTGGATAGGCTTCTCTGGTCACTCATGCTCTGTCTGACACAGCCTGAAACCAGACGTCCAGACAGACAAGGAGACAGCTGGCCGCACACCCAGCACTTCGGACACGCCATGGTCTTATGCCGTCCCCTTTTTTTAACCTTGGTTTTCAGATATCTGAACCTAGACATTATATCAATTCTCCACACAACTGGGTATCGCAAGCACAAAACAAAACTCATCCTTTCCCGTGGCTGTAAAGCTTGCTCTTGGCATGGAGTCACACCTTCAGGGTGGGAGAAACCTTCATGGCCCCTGATGCCACGCCCAAACGTGAGTGCTGCTTGGGCACAAATTCACACTGTGACCCTCAGCATGAGCCCCATGTCAAAGAAAGGCCTGTCAGGGCCTGGACCAAGAGTCCAAATATGGGGCTTGCCAAGCCCCTATGCACCCAATCCTCACCAGTGTTTGAGTTTTGCAGTCGCCCCGCCCGTACCTGGGGCTCGGTTCTGGAGTCCCTTTCTTGGAGAGACACATGAGCCAGACAACACGACTCCACCCTTCCCACTAAATGACCCCAAATTCTTGGGAGCTGGGACAAATCCCCAGAGAGGGATACTCGTCCACAGTCCCTGAGACCACCCCTCCAATCCATGGCTATCCCGGACACAACATCCAGAGACAAAAGCCTGAAGGAACGCCTCCCACTCGCCCTTGTTTCAGAGGCCCAGGAGCTCCCTCTCGGGCTGTACATCCGGCCTGCCATGCCCTAGGCGCCACTCATAAGCTGAGTTTGTGTTTGCAGACTTCTGTGCCCACAGCCTGGACCCACACAACCGCCAGGCTAGGGCCTCTGGAGCCACAGCGAAAGATTGTGCCTGCCCTCTCCAAGGAAAGTGTGCCCAATCCATTGACCACAACCCTACAGGTTAGGGAAAAGCTCCAAGGCCCCTGAGGCCATCAATAGTTTAAACCACCCTGGACTAAGAGGGGCTCTCTGACACCAGCGGAGCAACTATCTCCACTTAGACTCTCAGACAGTGTCCCCAGAGACAGAAGGTTGAAATGGACAGGCCCCCAGGCTCTAATCTGGACCTTAGCTTTGGTTTCTATGTGTCCGTCCTAGGAGGAATGTTTTCGAAGACCAGCACACGAGGCTTTTCTGAGGCACCAAACCAATCCTCTCTCGTCTCCACATGAGGAGCTTACTTACTGGGGATGTATCAAACCCTTCAGGTAGGAGAGTTCCGCAGGGCCACTGAACAACCAGCACATTCCAAGGTCTCCATGGACCCAAACGCACATTATGACGCATCCTCAGGAGAGGCCATTTCACTCAGCCCCCTGGGTAGCGTGCCCCAGAGGCAGCAGATCAAACATATCTTGTGGCTAATGGCCAATGGGAATGCGAGGCATGCTGTACAGGGATCCATCCTTCGAACCGTGCTCTCCAGTCCTTCCGTATGGTATGTCCTGGAGCCATGCAACAGGACTCGAATGTCCCGCAGAAGGAAACCTTGTGATTCGGGGCTACCTCCAAACTCAGCGTGGGAAAACTTCCTTGGCCTCATGAGGCCCCCGCTTCATGAAGGTTCCATCACGGACACATACTCCAGCCTCAGCCCACGACTGATCCTCAGCCTGACTTCAGATGCAGGAGATTTTGATTCAGCCTCTGAGGAGTCGACCTGCTCTGCCCTTGGCTCCAATCCTCACCCTAGCTTGTGTTCTCAGATTTCCGTCCTCACACTCCTGGCCCACAAACCCTCCCTACTGGGAATTCTGGGGCCACAATGAAGGACTCTGCCTGCCTCCCAGGAGAAAAACATTGTCTATGCTGCTGCCCAGAAACCCCAAATGAGGATCAAACTGCTTGGCCCTCGGCAACACCCCAATTGCATAGGCTACCTTAAACAGTGATGCTCTGTCGCAAATAGCCTGAGCCCAGACCTTCCAACAGACACCGACACAGCTGGCTGCACACCCAGCACATTGGACCCGCCACTGCCTTAGGCCACCATCCATTCCCAACCTGGGTTTTCAGTCATCGGAACCTAGACCTTATCTCCAATCCCTGCACAGGGGGGAACCTGATGCACAGGTCAGAACCCCTCCTTCCCCATGGTAAGAAACCTTGCTGCTGGCAGTGAGTCAAACCTTTAGTGTAGGAGAATACGGCATGGCCCAATGAGGCCACGCCCATGTTTGAGGGCCGCCTTGGGCACAAACACACATGGTGACCCTCAGCGTGAGTACCTTATTCAAGTAACACCTCTCAGTGACAGGACCAAGAGCCCGCATATGTGGCTTGCCATGCCCATAGGCACCCAGGACTAAATAGATGGTGTGTATTCCAGTTGAGGGAACCCACTGCTGTGCTCTAGATTCCCTCTACTGGGGGGTCCCTTGTGGCAGAAAACAGTACTCTCCCCTTCCCACAGAATGAACCCGAACACTTGGGAGCTTGGACCATCCCCCTGAGAGGAAGGCTCTTCCTCGTCCCCTGAGGAAACCCCTACCCTGAACGGCCTCTGTGAATGCAACACCCAGAGACAAAAGCCTGAGCGACTGCCTCCCACTTGCCCTCCTTTGATATCCAGAGGATCTCCCCTCACGGACTGGAGATCAGACCTACCATTACATTGGCCCCTACATGAGCCAAGTTTGCTTTTTCAGACATCTGTCCCCACAGCCCTGGCATACACAGCTTCTAGGCTTAGTCCTCTGGAGCCATACCACAGGACCGTGCCTGCTCTCTCCTGAGAAACTGTGTCCATTGCTTTGGCCATACACCTCCAGAATATGAGAAACCTCAAGACCCCCGAGGACAACCCACTACCGGGAGCCCCCCTGGACACACAGGGGCCTTCGGACACAAGCTGAGCAGCTACCTCCACGAAGGCATGCACACAGATGTCAACAGAGATAGAAGGTTGATCCGGACAGGCCCTTTGGCCCTAATCTCAACTCTTGCTTTGGTTTCCAGGTGTCACTCCTCAGAGGCTTTGGTTCGAAGAACAGGATATGCGGCTATCCTGAGGCACTGAACAGAACTCCTCTCGTCTCCACATGAAAAGCTTTCTTGTTAAACCCGTGTCAAACACCTCAGGTTGGAGAATCCTGCAGAGACCCTAAGCCACCTCCACATTACAAGACTCCCAGGCCACCAAGACGCAGTAGGACTCATCTTCAGGAGAGTCCATTTCAACTCTCCCCTCTTGGTAGCTCACTGAGGAGCCTGAAGATTGAGCCTGCATTGCCCTGACTAGGGAGTGGGAATATGAGGTGGCGTTCCCAGGCATCCATGCTTAGACACCTGCTCTCGAGTCTTTCCGTATGGGGCCTCCTGGAATCATCCAATAGGGCTCGACTGTCGTGCAGAAGGAAACCTTGAGTTTTGGAGTAGTTCACAAATCCCATCGTAGGCAAACCTCCCTGGCATCATGAAGCCCCCACACCCTTCAGGAAGAGGCCATGCTGGACAAAAACTCTAGCCTGAGGCACGTCTCATAGTTGACATGACCTCAGTGCAGGAGATCTCGATTCAGACTCTGCAGAGTAGGCCTGCCGTGCCCTCGGTCCCAAACATCACGCTAGCTTTTCTTTTCAGACTTCCTTCCTCACACTCCTGGCAAACAAGCCCTCCGGACTAGGAACTCCTGAACCACAACCCAGCCCAGGGTCTGTCCAACGGAAAAAAAAACGTTTCCCTGTGGGGCTCTCCAGAAAGCCCAGATAAGGATCAACCTGCTCGGGCCTCGACGGTACCCGAAATGGATAGGCTGCTCTGGGCACTCATGCTCTGTCTGACACAGCCTGAAACCAGACGTCCAACAGAAAAGGAGACAGCTGGCCGCACACCCAGCACTTCGGACACGCCATGGTCTTATGCCGTCACGTCTTCCTAACCTTGGTATTCAGATATCTGAACCTAGACATTATATCAATTCCCCACACAGCTGGGTATCGCAAGCACAACACAGAACTTCACCTTCCCCGTTGCTGTAAAGCTTGCTCTTGGCATGGAGTCACACCTTCAGGGTGGGAGAAACCTTCATGGCCCCTGATGCCACGCCCAAACTTGAGTGCTGCTTGGGAACAAATTCACACTGTGACCCTCAGCATGAGCCCCATATCAAAGAAAGGCCTGTCAGGACCTGGACCAAGAGCCCAAATATGGGGCTTGCCAAGCCCCTATGCACCAATCCTCACCAGTGTTTGAGTTTTCCAGTCGCCCCGCCCGTACCTGGGGCTCTGTTCTGGAATACCTTTCTTGGAGAGACACATGAGCCAGACAACACGACTCCACCCTTCCCACAAAGTGACCGCAAACTCTTGGGAGCTGGGACAAATCCCCAGAGAGGGACACTCGTCCACAGTCCCTGAGGCCACTCCTCCAATCCACGGCTAACCCGGACACAACATCCAGAGACAAAAGCCTGAAGGAACGCCTCCCACTCGCCCTGTTTCAGAAGCCCCGGAGCAACCTCTCGGGCTGTACATCCGGCCTGCCATACCCCAGGCGCCACTCATAAGCTGAGTTTGTGTTTTCAGACTTCTGTGCCCACAGCCTAGACCCACACAACCTCCAGGCTAGGGCCTCTAGAGCCACAGCGAAAGATTGTGCCTGCCCTCTCCAAGGAAAGTGTGCCCAATCCATTGACCACAACCCTACAGGTTAGGGAAAAGCTCCAAGGCCCCTGAGGCCATCAATAGTGTAGGCCACCCTGGACTAAGAGGGGCTCTCTGACACCAGAGAGCAGCTATCTCCACTTAGATTCTAGACAGTGTCCCCAGAGACAGAAGGTTGAAATGGACAGGCCCCCAGGCCCTAATCTGAACCTTAGCTTTGGTTTCCATGTGTCCATCCTCAGAGGACTGTTTTCGTAGACCAGCACACGGGGCTTTTCTGAGGCACCAAACCAAACCTCTCTCGTCTTCACATGGGGAGCTTACTTACTGGGGATGTATCAAACCCTTCAGGTAGGAGAGTTCCCCAGGGCCACTGAACAACCAGCATATTCCAAGGTCTCCATGGACCCAAACGCACATTATGACACATCCTCAGGAGAGGCCATTCCATCTCTGCCCCCTCGTTAGCGTGCCCCAGAGGCAGCAGATGAAACATACCTTGTGGCTTATGGCCAATGGGAATGCGAGGTATGCTGGACAGGGATCCATCCTTAGAACCGTGCTCTCCAGTCCTTCCGTATGGTATGTCCTTGAGCCATGCAACAGGACTCGAATGTCCCGTAGAAGGAAACCTTGTGGTTCGGGGCAACCTCCAAACTCAGCGTGGGAAAACTTCCTTGGCCTCATGAGGCCCCCGCTTCATGAAGGTGCCATCACGGACACATACTCCAGCCTCAGCCAACGTCTGATACTCAGCCTGACTTCAGATGCAGTAGATTTTGATTCAGACTCTGCAGAGTCGGCCTGCTCTGCCCTTGGCTCCAATCCTCACTTTAGCTTGTGTTCTCAGACTTCCGTCCTCACACTCCTGGCCCACAAACCCTCCCTACTGGGAATTCTGGGGACACAATGAAGCACTCTGCCTGCCTCCCAGGAGAAAAACATTGTCTATGGTGCTGCCCAGAAACCCCAAATGAGGATCAAACAGCTTGGCCCTCGGCAACACCCCAATTGCATAGGCTACCTTAAAGAGTGATGCTCTGTCGCAAATAGCCTGAGCCCAGACCTTCCAACAGTCACTGACACAGCTGGCTGCACACCCAGCACATTGGACCCGCCACTGCCTTAGGCCACCATCCATTCCCAACCTGGGTTTTCAGTCATCGGAACCTAGACCTTATCTCCAATCCCTGCATAGGGGGGAACCTGATGCACAAGTCAGAACCCCTCCTTCCGCATGGCAAGAAACCTTGCGGCTGGCAGTGAGTCAAACCTTCAGTGTAGGAGAAAATGGCATGGCCCATGAGGCCACGCCCATGCGTGCCGGCCGCCTTGGGCACAAGCACACATGGTGACCCTCAGCGTGAGTACCTTATTCAAGTAACGCCTCTCAGTGACTGGACCAAGATCCCGCATATGTGGCTTGCCATGCCCATAGGCACCGAAGACTAAGTAGATGGTTCTTATTCCAGTTGAGGGAACCCACTGCTGTGCTCTAGAGTCCCTCTCCTGGGGGGTCCCCTGTGGCAGAAAACAGTACTCTTCCCTTCTCACAGAATGAACCCAAACACTTGGGAGCTTGGACAATCCCCAGAGAGGAAGGCTCTTCCTCAGCCCCTGAAGCATCCCCTACCCTGAACAACCACTGTGAACGCAAAACCCAGAGACAAAAGCCTGAGCGACTGCCTTCCACTTGCCCTCCTTTGATATCCAGAGGATCTCCCCTCACGGACTGGAATTCAGGCCTGCCATTACCTTGGCCCCTACCTGAGCCATGTTTGCTTTTTCAGACATCTGTCCCCACAGCCCTGGCAAACACAGCATCTGGCTGAGTCCTCTGGAGCCATACCACAGGACCGTGCCTGCTCTCTCCTGGTAAACTCTGTCCATTACTTTGGCTACATACCTCCAGAATATGAGAAACCTCAAGGCCCCCGAGGACATCCCACCACCGGGAGCCTCCCTGTACACACAGGGGCCTTCGGACACAAGCTGAGCTGCTACCTCCATGAAGGCATGCACACAGATGTCAACAGAGATAGAAGGTTGAGCCGGTCAGGCCCTTTGGCCCTAATCTCAACTCTTGCTTTGGTTTCCAGGTGTCACTCCTCAGAGGCTTTGGTTCGAAGAACAGGATATGCGGCTATCCTGAGGCACTGAACAGAACTCCTCTCGTCTCCACATGGGAAGCTTCCTTGTTAAACCCGTGCCAAACACCTCAGGTTGGAGAATCCTGCAGAGACCCTAAGCCACCTCCACATTACAAGACTCCCAGGCCACCAAGCCGCAGTAGGACTCATCTTCAGGAGAGTCCATTTCAACTCTCCCCTCTTGGTAGCTCACCGAGGAGCCCGAAGATTGAGCCTGCCTTGTCCTGACTAAGGAGTGGGAATATGAGGTGGCGTTCCAAGGCATCCATGCTTAGACACCTGCTCTCGAGTCTTTCCGTATGGGGCCTCCTGGAACCATCCAATAGGACTCGACTGTCATGCAGAAGGAAACCTTGAGTTTTGGAGTAGTTAACAAATCCCATCGTAGGCAAACCTCCCTGGCCTCATGAAGCCCCCACACCCTTCAGGAAGAGGCCATGCTGGACAAAAACTGTAGCCTGAGGCACGTCTCATAGTTGACATGACCTCAGTGCAGGAGATCTCGATTCAGCCTCTGCAGAGTGGGCCTGCCGTGCCCTCGGTCCCAAACATCACGCTAGCTTTTTTTTCAGACTTCCTTCCTCACACTCCTGGCAAACAAGCCCTCCGGACTAGGAACTCCTGAACCACAACCCAGCCCAGGGTCTGCCCAAAGGAAGAAAAACGTTTCCCTGTGGGGCTCTCCAGAAAACCCAGATGAGGATCAACCTGCTCGGGCCTCGACGGTACCCGAAATGGATAGGCTGCTCTGGGCACTCATGCTCCCTCTGACACAGCCTGAAACCAGACGTCCAACAGAAAAGGAGACAGCTGGCCGCACACCCAGCACTTCGGACACGCCATGGTCTTATGCCGTCACCTCTTCCTAACCTTGGTTTTCAGATATCTGAACCTAGACATTATATCAATCCTCCACACAGCTGGGTATCGCAAGCACAACACAGAACTCCTCCTTCCCCGTGGCTGTAAAGCTTGCTCTTGGCATGGAGTCACACCTTCAGGGTGGGAGAAACCTTCATGGCCCCTGATGCCACGCCCAAACTTGAGTGCTGCTTGGGAACAAATTCACACTGTGACCCTCAGCATGAGCCCCATATCAAAGAAAGGCCTGTCAGGGCCTGGACCAAGAGCCCAAATATGGGGCTTGCCAAGCCCCTATGCACCCAATCCTCACCAGTGTTTGAGTTTTCCTGTCGCCCCGCCCGTACCTGGGGCTCTGTTCTGGAACATTTTCTTGGAGAGACACATGAGCCAGACAACACGACTCCACCCTTCCCACAAAAAGAACCCAAACTCTTGGGAGCTGGGACAAATCCCCAGAGAGGGACACTCGTCCACAGTCCCTGAGGCCACTCCTCCAATCCACGGCTATCCCGGACACAACATCCAGAGACAAAAGCCTGAAGGAACGCCTCCCACTCACCCTGTTTCAGAAGCCCAGGAGCTCCCTCTCGGGCTGTACATCCGGCCTGCCATACCCCAGGCGCCACTCATAAGCTGAGTTTGTGTTTTCAGATCTGTGCCCACAGCCTAGACCCACACAACCTCCAGGCTAGGGCCTCTAGAGCCAAAGCGAAAGACTGTGCCTGCCCTCTCCAAGGAAATGTGCCCAATCCATTGACCACAACCCTACAGGTTAGGGAAAAGCTCCAAGGCCCCTGAAGCCATCAATAGTGTAGGCCACCCTGGACTAAGAGGGGCTCTCTGACACCAGCGGAGCAACTATCTCCACTTAGACTCTCAGACAGTGTCCCCAGAGACAGAAGGTTGAAATGGACAGTCCCCCAGTCCCTAATCTGAACCTTAGCTTTGGTTTCCATGTGTCCGTCCTCAGAGGACTGTTTTCGTAGACCAGCACACGGGGCTTCTCTGAGGCACCAAACCAAACCTCTCTCGTCTCCACATGGGGAGCTTTCTTACTGGGGATGTATCAAACACTTCAGGTAGGACAGTTCCGCAGGGCCACTGAACAACCAGCACATACCAAGGTCTCCATGGTCCCAAACACACATTATGTCGCATCCTCAGGAGAGGCCATTTCAACTCAGCCCCCTGGGTAGCGTGCCCCAGAGGCAGCAAGTCAAACATATCTTGTGGCAAATGGCCAATGGGAATGCGAGGCATGCTGGACAGGTATCCATCCTTCGAACCCTGCTCTCCAGTCCTTCCGTATGGTATGTCCTGGAGCCATGCAACAGGACTCGAATGTCCCGCAGAAGGAAAACTTGTGGTTTGGGGCAACCTGCAAACGCAGCATGGGAAAACTTCCTTGGCCCATGAGGCCCCCGCTTAATGAAGGTGCCATCATGGACACAAACTCCAGCCTCAGCCAACGTCTGATCCTCAGCCTAACTTCAGATGCAGGAGAATTTGATTCAGCCTCTGCAGAGTGGGCATGCTCTGCCCTTTGCTCCAATCCTCACCCTAGCTTGTGTTTTCAGTCTTCCGTCCTCACACTCCTGGCCCACAAACCCTCCCTACTGGGAATTCTGGGGCCAGAATGAAGCACTCTGCCTGCCTCCCAGGACAAAAACTTTGTCTATGGTGCTGCCCAGAAACCCCCAGTTAGGATCAAACTGCTTGGCCCTCGGCAACACCACAATTGCATAGTCTACCTTAAACACTGATGCTCTGTCACAAATAGCCTGAGCCCAGACCTTCCGACAGACACCGACATAGCTGGCTGCACACCCAGCACATTGGACCGGCCACTGCCTTAGGCCACCATCCATTCCCAACCTGTTTTTTCAGTCATCGGAACCTAGACCTTATCTCCAATCCCTGCACAGGGGGAAACATGATGCACAAGTCAGAACACCTCCTTCCCCATGCAAGAAACCTAGCTGCTGGCAGTGAGTAAAACCTTCAGTGTAGGAGAAAACGGCATGGCCCATGAGGCCAAGCCCATGTGAGAAGGCCGCTTTGGGCACATAAACACATTGTGACCCTCAGCGTGAGTACCTTATTCAAGTAACGCCTCTCAGTGACAGGACCAAGAGCCCGCATATGTGGTTTACCATGCCCATAGGCACCCAGGACTAACTAGATGGTGTGTATTCCAGTTGAGGGAACCCACTGCTGTGCTCTAGAGTCCCTCTGCTAGAGGGTCCCCTGTGGCAGAAAACAGTACTCCTCCCTTCCCACAGAATGAACCAAAACACTTGGGAGCTTGGACAAACACCCTGAGAGGAAGGCTCTTCCTCGGCCCCTGAAGCAACCCCTACCCTGAACAACCACTGTGAGGCTGAGTCCTCTGGAGCCATACCACAGGACCGTGCCTGCTCTCTCCTGGGAAACTGTGTCCATTGCTTTGGCCGCACACCTCCAGAATATGAGAAACCTCAAGGCCCCCGAGGACATCCCACTACCGGGAGCCTCCCTGTACACACAGGGGCCTTCGGACACAGCTCAGCAGCTACCTTCACGAAGGCATGCACACAGATGTCAACAGAGATAGAAGGTTGAGCCGGAAAGGCCCTTAGGCCCTAATCTCAACTCTTGCTTTGGATTCCAGGTGTCAATCCTCAGAGGCTTTGGTTCGAAGAACAGGATATGCGGCTATCCTGAGGCACTGAACAGAACTCCTCTCGACTCCACATGGGAAGCTTCCTTGTTGGAGCCGTGTCAAACACCTCAGGGTGGAGAATCCTGCAGAGTCCCTGAGCCACCTCCACATGCCAAGGTCTCCCAGGCCTCCAAGCCACAGTAGGACTCATCTTCAGGAGAGTCCATTTCAACTCTCCCCTCTGGGTATCTCACCAAGGCGCCCGCAGATTGAGCCTGCTTTGTCCTGACTAAAGAGTGGGAATATGAGGTTGAGTTCCCAGTCATCCATGCTTGGACACATGCCCTCGAGTCTTTCCGTATTGGGCCTCCTGGAACCATCCAATAGCACTCGACTGTCGTGCAGAAGGAAACCTTGAGGTTTGGAGTAGTTCACAAATCCCATAGTAGGCAAACCTCCCTGGCCTCATGAAACCCCCACACCATTCAGGAAGAATTCATGCTGGACAAAAACTCTAGCCTGAGGCACGTCTCATAGTTGACATGACCTAAGTGCAGGAGATCTCGATTCAGCCTCTGCAGAGGGGCCTGCCTGCCCTCGGTCCCAAACCTCATGCTAGCTTGTGTTTTCAGACTACCTTCCTCACACTCCTGGCAAACAAGCCCTCCGGATTAGGAACTCCAGAACCACAACCCAGCCCAGGGTCTGCCCAACGGAAGAAAAACGTTTCCCTGTGGGCTCTCTCCAGAAAACCCAGATGAGGATCAACTTGCTCGGGCCTCTGTGGTACACGAACTGCATAGGCTTCTCTGGGCACTCATGCTCTGTCTGACACAGCCTGAAGCCAGACGTCCAGACAGACAGGGAGAAAGCTGGCCACACACCCAGCACTTCAGAAACGCCATGGTCTTATGCCATCACCACTTCCTAACCTTGGTTTTCAGATATCTGAACCTAGACATTATATCAATTCTCCACACAGCTGGGTATCGCAAGCACAACACAGAACTCCTCCTTCCCCATGGCTGTAAAGCTTGCTCTTGGCATGGAGTCACACCTTCAGGGTGGGAGAAACATTCATGGCCCCTGATGCCACGACCAAACTTGAGTGCTGCCTTGGACCAAATTCACACAGTGACCCTCAGCATGAGCCCCATGTCAAAGAAAGGCCTGTCAGGGCAAGGACCAAGAGCCCGCATATTGGGCTTGCCAAGACCCTATGCACCCAATCCTCACCAGTGTTTGTGTTTTCCAGTCACCACGCCCGTACCTGGGGTTCTGCTCTGGAATACCTTTCTTGGAGAGACACATGAGCCAGACAACTCGACTCCACCCTTCCCACCAAAAGACCCCAAACTCTTGGAAGCTGGGACAAATGACTAGAGAGGGATACTCGTCCACAGTCCTGAGGCCACCCCTCCAATCCACGGCTATCCCGGACAAAACATCCCGAGACAAAAGCCTGAAGGAACGCCTCCCACTCGCCCTTGTTTCAGAGGCCCAGGAGCTTTCTCTCAGACTGTACATCGGTCTGCCATACCATAGGCGCCACTCATAAGCTGAGTTTGTGTTTTCAGAATTCTGTGCCCACAGCCTGGACCCACACAACCTCCAGGCTAGGGCATCTGGAGCCACAGCGAAAGATTGTGCCTGCCCTCTCCAAAGAAAATATGCCCAATCCATTGACCACACCTACAGTTTAGCGAAAATCTCCAAGGCCCCTGAGGCCATCAATAGTGTAGGCCACCCTGGACTAAGAGGGGCTCTCTGACAGCAGCGGAGCAACTATCTCCACTTAGACTCTCAGACAGTGTCCCCAGAGACAGAAGGTTGAAATGGACAGGCCCCCAGGCCCTAATCTGAACCTTAGCTTTGGTTTCCATGTGTCCGTCCTCAGAGGACTGTTTTCGTAGACCAGCACACGGGGCTTTTCTGAGGCACCAAACCAAACCACTCTCGTCTTCACATGGGGAGCTTACTGGGGATGTATCAAACCCTTCAGGTAGGAGAGTTCCGCAGGGCCACAGAACATCCAGCACATTCCAAAGTCTCCATGGACCCAAACGCACATTATGACACATCCTCAGGTGAGGCCACTCCATCTCTGCCCCCTGGGTAGCGTGCCCCAGAGGCAGCAGATCAAACATATCTTGTGGCAAATGGCCAATGGGAATGCGAGGTATGCTGGACAGGGATCCATCCTTCGAACCCTGCTCTCCAGTCCTTCCGTATGGTATGTCCTTGAGCCATGCAACAGGACTCGAATGTCCCGCAGAAGGAAACCTGGTGGTTTGGGGCAACCTCCAAACTCAGCGTGGGAAAACTTCCTTGGCCTCATGAGGCCCCCGAATCATGAAGGTGCCATCATGGACACATACTCCAGCCTCAGCCAACGTCTGATACTCAGCCTGACTTCAGATGCAGGAGATTTTGATTCAGACTCTGCAGAGTCGGCCTGCTGTGCCCTTGGCTCCAATCCTCACTTTAGCTTGTGTTCTCAGACTTCCGTCCTCACACTCCTGGCCCACAAACCCTCCCTACTGGGAATTCTGGGGCCACAATGAAGCACTCTGCCTGCCTCCCAGGAGAAAAACTTTGTCTATGGTGCTGCCCAGAAACCCCAAATGAGGATCAAACTGCTTGGCCCTCGGCAACACCCCAATTGCATAGGCTACCTTAAACACTGATGCTCTGTCGCAAATAGCCTGAGCCCAGACCTTCCAACAGTCACTGACACAGCTGGCTGCACACCCAGCACATTGGACCCGCCACTGCCTTAGGCCACCATCCATTCCCAACCTGGGTTTTCAGTCATCGGAACCTAGACCTTATCTCCAATCCCTGCACAGGGGGAAACATGATACACAAGTCAGAACCCCTCCTTCCCCATGGCAAGAAACCTTGCTGCTGGCAGTGAGTCAAACCTTCAGTGTAGGAGAAAACGGCATGGCCCATGAGGCCACGCCCATGCGTGAGGGCCGCCTTGGGCACAAACACACATGGTGACCCTCAGCGTGAGTACCTTATTCAAGTAACGCCTCTCAGTGACTGGACCAAGTGCCCGCATATGTGGCTTGCCATGCCCATAGGAACCCAGGACTAACTAGATGGTTCATATTCCAGTTGAGGGAACCCACTGCTGTGCTCTAGAGGCCCTCTTTTGGGGGGTCTTCTGTGGCAGAAAACAATACTCTTCCCTTCCCACAGAATGAACCCAAACACTTCGGAGCTTGGACAATCCCCCGAGAGGAAGGCTCTTCCTCGGCCCCTGAAGCAACCCCTAACCTGAACGGCCACTGTGAACGCAAAACCCAGAGACAAAAGCCTGAGCGACTGCCTCCCACTTGCCCGCCTTTGATATCCAGAGGATCTCCCCTCACAGACTGGATATCAGGCATGCCATTACCTTGGCCACTACCTGAGCCAAGTTTGCTTTTTCCGACATCTGTCCCCACAGCCCTGGCAAACACAGCATCTGGCTGAGTCCTCTGGAGCCATACCACAGGACCGTGCCTGCACTCTCCTGGGAAACTCTGTCCATTCCTTTGGCTACACACCTCCAGAATATGAGAAACCTCAAGGCCCCCGAGGACATCCCACTACCGGGAGCCTCCCTGTACACACAAGGGCCTTCGGACACAAGCTGAGCTGCTACCTCCATGAAGGCATGCACACAGATGTCAACAGAGATAGAAGGTTGAGCCAGACAGGCCCTTAGGCCCTAATCTCAACTCTTGCTTTGGTTTCCAGGTGTCACTCCTCAGAGGCTTTGGTTCGAAGAACAGGATATGGGGCTTTCCTGAGGCACTGTACAGAACTCCTCTCGTCTCCACATGGGAAGCTTCCTTGTTGGAGCCGTGTCAAACACCTCACGTTGGAGAATCGTGCAGAGTCCCTGAGAAACCTCCACATTCCAAGGTCTCCCAGTCCACCAAACCACAGTAGGACTCATCTTCAGGAGAGTCCATTTCAGCTCTCCCCCCTGGGTAGCTCACCAAGGAGCCCGCAGATTGAGCCTGACTTGTCCTGACTAAAGAGTGGGAATATGAGTTGGCGTTCCCAGGCATCCATGCTTAGACACATGCTCTCTAGTCTTTCCGTATGGGGCCTCCTGGAACCATCCAATAGCACTCGACTGTCGTGCAGAAGGAAACCTTGAGGTTTGGAGTAGTTCACAAATCCCATCGTAGGCAAACCTCCCTGGCCTCATGAAGCCCCCACACCCTTCAGGAAGAGGCCATGCTGGACAAAAACTCTAGCCTGAAACACCTCTCATAGTTGACATGACCTCAGTGCAGGAGATCTCGATTCAGCCTCTGCAGAGTGGGCCTGCCGTGCCCACGGTCCCAAACCTCACGCTAGTTTGTGTTTTCAGACTTCCTTCCTCATACTCCTGGAAAAAAGCCCTCCGAACTAGGAACTCCAGAACCACAACCCAGCCCAGGGTCTGCCCAATGGAATAAAAATGTTTCCCTGTGGGGCTCTCTCCAGAAAACCCAGATGAGGATCAACCTGCTCGGGCCTCGACGGTACCCGAACTGGATAGGCTGCTCTGGGCACTCATGCTCTGTCTGACACAGCCTGATGCCAGATGTCCAGACAGACAAGGAGACAGCTGGCCGCACACACAGCACTTCGGACACGCCATGGTCTTATGCCGTCACCTCTTCCTAACCTTGGTTTTCAGATATCTGAACCTAGACATTATATCAATTCCCACACAGCTGGGTATCGCAAACAAATAACAGAACTCCTCCTTCCCCGTGGCTGTAAAGCTTGCTCTTGGCATGGAGTCACACCTTCAGGGTGGGAGAAACCTTCAAGGCCCCTGATGCCACAGCCGAACTTGAGTGCTGCTTGGGCACAAATTCACACTCTGACCCTCAGCATGAGCCCCATGTCAAAGAAAGGCCTGTCAGGGCCTGGACCAAGAGCCCACATATGGGGCTTGCCAAGCCCCTATGCACCCAATCCTCACCATGGTTTGAATTTTCCAGTCGCCCCGCCCGTACCTGGAGCTCTGCTCTGGAATCCCTTTCTTGGAGAGACCCATGAGACAGACAACACGACTCCACCCTTCCAAAAAAATGACCCCAAACTCTCGGTATTTGGGACAAATACCCAGAGAGGGATACTCGTCCATAGTCCCTGAGTCCACCCCTCCAATCCACGGCTATCCCGGACCCAAAATCCAGAGACAAAAGACTGAAGGAACGCCTCCAACTCTCCCTTGTTTCAGAGGCCCAGGAGCTGTACATCCGGCCTGCCATACCCTAGGTGCCACTCATAAGCTGAGTCTGTTTTTTCAGACTTCTGTGCCCACAGCCTGGACCCACACATCCTCCAGGCTAGGGCCTCTGGTGTCACAGCGAAAATTGTGCCTGCCCTCTCCTAGGAAATTGTGCCCAATCCATTGACCACAACCCTACAGGTTAGGGAAAAGCTCCAAGGCCCCTGAGGCCACCCAAATTATATAGTCTAACCTGGGCACCAGTGCACTGTCTGACACAACCCGAGCCAGAACCTCCTACCAACACCCAGGCAGCTGACCGCAAAATGAGCCTATCAGACCTGCAATGGCCTTAGGTCGTCATCTCTTCCCAACTACGGTTTTTCAGGCTTCAGAACCTAGACCTTAGCTCCAACTACTGCCCAGGGTTGAAAATGATGCAGAAATAAGAACACCTTCCCCATGGCAAGAGACCATGTGATTGGCATGTTGTCCAAAGTCCAGTGTAGTTGAAACCAGTGTGGCCCATGTGGCCCCGCCCATGCTCGCGAGCCATATTGGTCACAAACACACATTGTGACCCTCAACCTGAGCCCAGCCCTCAAGTAAGGCCTCTCAGTGACTGGATGAAGAGACAGCATATTGGGCCTGCCATGCCCCTAGGCCCCAATTTTTAACGATAGTTTGGGTTGTCTCTTCACTCTTCCCCAGGGCTGTGCTTTGTAATTTCTCTTTGGTTGGGTCACTTGAGGTAACAAACGTGAAAGTGGACCTCCCATTCCACAGATTATCGAAAAAGAATTGGGACAGGGACAAATTCACAGAGAGGAAGATTCGTCCATGGCCCATGAGGCCTCCCCACATCCACGGCCATCGTTGATTCAAAATATAGAGACAAAAACCTGACCAAGTGCCTCAGCCTCGCTCTTTCTTCATATCCTAAAGAGTTCTTCTCATGGTCTTTAGATTGGGCCTGCCATACCTATGTCCCAAAACCTGAGCTGAGTTTGTGTTTTCAGACTTCTGTCCTCAAAAACCTGGGCAACACACCCTCCAGGCTGGGGCCCCTGGAGCCACACATTAGGACTGTGCCTACCCAATCCATGGGAATTCTGCCCATTCCATTGTCCAAAGTCGTACAAATTAGGAGAACCCTCCAAATTCCCCGAGGCCATCCCAATAGTGTATGTCTCCGGGGACAAACAGGAGCGGTCTAACACCAGGTGTGCATCTACCCCCACTCATTCCATAGATGGATATCTCCAGAGAAGAAGATGGAACCAGACAGGACCCTAGGCCATAATCGGATCCATTGCTTTGGTACAGGCGTGTCTCCTCAAAAGCCTGGATTCCAATAACAGCATAAGTGATTTCCTGACGCACCCATCAGAAAAATCTCGTCTCCACAGGGAAACTTGTGCATGGGAGCTATGTCAAAAGCTTAGGAGAAACTTCAGGGTCCCGGTGCCACCGCCCCATTCCAAGGCCCTCATGGACACAAACACACATTAGGCCCCATCCTCAGGAAAGTCCATTTCAACTCCGCCACCCACTCCTGGCCCAGAGGCCCTCAAGTTTGGCAATTCCGGACCCACAATGCAGCAATCTGCCTGCCCTCTAGGAAAAATATATTGCCTAATGATTTTCCCAGGCACCTCAAATGAGGATAAACTTACACGGCACTCGACTGTACCTAAATTATATAGTCAAAACTGGGCACTAATGCACTGTCTGACACAAACTGAGCCAGAACCTCCTGACCAACACACAGGCAGCTGACCGCCCCCTGAGCATATCAGACCCGCCATGGCCTTATGTCGTCATCTCTTCCCAGCCTCGGTTTTTCAGGCTTCAGACCCTAGACCTTATCTCCAACCACTACCCAGGGGTGAAAATGATGCAGACATCAGAACACCTTCCCCATGGCAAGATCCCTTGTGATTGGCATGTTGTCCAAATTTCAGTGTAGTTGAAACCAGTGTGGCCCATGAGGCCCCGCCCATGGACGCGGGCCACATCGGTCACAAACACACATTGTGACCCTCAGCCTGAGCCCAGTCCTCAAGTAAGGCCTCTCAGTGGTTGGATGAAGAGACAGCATATTGGGCCTGCCATGCCCCTAGGTCCCAATTTTTAACCATCATTTGGGTTGTCCCTTCACTCTTCCCCAGGGCTCTGCTTTGGAATTCCTCTTTGGTTGGGACACCTGAGGTAACAAACCTGAGAGGAGACCTCCCATCCCACAGATTGACGGAAAGAAATTGGGACCGGGCCAAATCCACAGAGAGGAAGATTCGTCCATGGCCCATGAGGCCTCCCCATGTTCCACGCCCATCTTTGATACAAAATCCAGAGACAAAAGCCTGAGAAAGTGCCTCAGACTCGCTCTTTCTTCATATCCTGAAGAGTTCTTCTCATGGTTTGTAGATTGGACCTGCAATACGTACTTCCCCAAACCTAAGCTGAGTTTGTGTTTTCAGACTTCTGTCCTCAAATTCCTGGGCCACACTCCCTCCAGGATGGGGCCCCTGGAGCCACTTTAGGACTGTGCCTACCCAATCCATGGGAACATTGCCCATTCCATTGTCCAAAATCGTACAAATTAGGAGAACCCTCCAAATTTCCCGAGGCCATCACAATATTGTAGGTCTCCCGGTACAAACAAGGGCGGTCTGACACCAGCTGAGCATCACCCTCCACTCATACCATAGATGGATGTCCCCAGAGAAGAAGATGGAACCAGACAGGACCCTAGGCCATAATCGGATCCATTGCTTTGGTTTACAGGCATGTTTCCTCAAAAGCCTGGATTCCAAGACCAGCATAGGGGGTTTCCTGAGGCACCCATCAGAACAAATCTCGTCTCCACAAGGAAACTTGTGCATGGGACCTATGTCAAAAGCTTAGGAGAATACTTCAGGGTCCCGGTGCCACCGCCCCATTCCAATGCCCTCATGGAAACAAACACATATCAGGCCCCATCCTCGAGAAAGTCCATTTCAACTCAGCCACCCCGGTTGCTCCTGCAGAGCCTTCAGATCTCAACTGTCTTGTTGCTAGGAGACAATTGGAATGCGAGGCCCGCTTCCCTGGCATCCATCCCCGAACGGTGCTCTGGAGTCCTTCCATATGGGATATCCTTGAGCTGCCCAACAGGTCTCAATTGTCCCGCAGAAGGAATCCTTGAAGTGCGCATCCCACAACTCCCAACGTGGGAAAACCTCCATGGCCTTGAATTACCGCTCCGTTCATGAAGGGGCAGTCATGCACAGAAAATCCAAACTGAGCCAAAGTCTGATCCTCGCCGTGACTTCAGAAACATGAGATATTCTTTCAGATCTGCAGGGGGTACCAGCTTTGCCCTCGGCCTGAAGCCCAAGCCTAGCTTGTGTTCTCAGACTTGTCCTCACACTCCTGGTCCAGAATACCTCATGTTTGGCAATACCGGACCCACAATGCAGCACTCTGCCTGCCTCTGGAAAAAAAAATATAGTGCATATTGTGTTGCCCAGGCACCTCAAATGAGGATAAACCTACACGGCTCTCGGCTGTACCTGAATTATAGTCTAACTGGGCACTAATTCACTGTCTGACACAACCTGAACCCGAACCTCTGGACCAACACCCAGGCAGCTGACCTCACACTGAGCACATCAGACCTGCCATGGGCTTAGGTCTTCATCTCTTCCCAAAAGCCGTTTTCAGGCTTCAGAACCTAGGCCTTAACTCCAACCACTGCCCAGGGTTGAAAATGATGAAGAAATCAGAGCTCCTTCTCCATGGCAAGAGACCTTGTGATTGGCATGTTGTCCAAAGTTCAGTGTAGTTGAAACCAGTGTGGCCCATGAGGCCCCGCCCATGCTCGCGAGCCACATTGGTCACAAACACACATTGTGACCCTCAGCCTGAGTCCAGTCCTCAAGTAAGGCCACACAGTGGCTGGATGAAGAGACAGCATATTGGGCCTGCCATGCCCCTAGGCCCCAATATTTAACCATAGTTTGGGTGGTCACTTCACTCTTCTCCAGGGCTCTGCTTTTGAATTCCTCTTTGATTGGGACCCCTGAGGTAACAAACCTGAGAGACCTCCCATTCCACATATTGACAGAAAGAAATTGGGACCGGGCCAAATCCACAGAGAGGAAGATTCGTCAATGGCCCATGAGGCCTCCCCACATTCCACGCCCATCTTTGATACAAAATCCAGAGACAAAAGCCTGAGCAAGCGCCTCAGACTCGCTCTTTCTTCATATCCTGAAGAGTTCTTCTCATGGTTTGTAGATTTGACCTGCCATACCTACGTCTCAAACCTAAGCTGAGTTTGTGTTTTCAGACTTCTGTCCTCAAATTCCTGGGCCACACACTCTCCAGGCTGGGGCCTCTGGAGCCACACATTAGACTGTTCCTACCAAATCCAGGGAATTCTTCCCATTCCATTGTCCAAAATCGTACAAATTAGAAGAACCCTCCATAGGCCCTGAGGCAATCCAATAGTGTAGGTCTCCCGGGACAAACAAGGGCGGTCTGACACCAGCTGAGCATCTACCTCCACTCACACCATAAATGGATGTCCCCAGAGAAGAAGATGGAACCAGACAGGACCCTAGGCCATAATCGGATCCATTGCTTTGGTTTACAGGCATGTCTCCTCAAAAGCCTGGATTCCAAGGCCAGCTTGGGGGGTTTCCTGAGGCACCCATCAGAACAAATCTCGTCTCCTCAAGGAAACTTGTGCATGGGACCTATGTCAAAAGCTTAGGAGAATACTTCAGGGTCCCGGTGCCACCGCCCCATTCCAAGGCCCTCATGGACACAAACACACATTAGGCCCCAAACTCGGAAAAGTCCATTTCAACACAGCCCCCCGATTGCTCCCGCAGAGCCATCAGAACTCAACTGTTTTGTTGCTAGGAGACAATTTGAATGCGAGACGGGATTCCCTAGCATCCATCCTCGAAAGGTGCTCTGGAGTCATTCCATATGGGATGTCCTGGAGCTGACCAACAGGTCTCCATTGTCCCGCAGAAGGAATCCTTGAAGGGGGCATCCCACAATTTCCAACGTGGGAAAACCTCCATGGCCTTGAGATTCCGCTTCATTCATGAAGGGGCAGTCATGCACAGAAACTCCAAACCGAGCCAACGTCTGATCCTCGCCGTGACTTCAGATGCATGAGATATTGGTTCAGATCTGCAGGGGGTACCTGCCGTGCCCTCGGCCTGAAGCCCTAGTCTAGCTTGTGTTCTCAGACTTCTGTCCTCACACTCCTAATCCAGAAGCCCTCAAGTTTGGCAATTCCGGACCCACAATGCAGCACCCTGCTTCCCCTCTATAAAAAATATATTGCCTAATGAGTTTCCCAGGCACCTCAAATGAGGATAAACTTACACGGCACTCGACTGTACCTAAATTATATAGTCTAACCTGAGCTCTAATGCACTGTCTGGCACAACCTGAACCCGAAACTCCGGACCAACACCCAGGCAGCTGACTGCACACTGAGCACATCAGACCTGCCATGGCCTTAGGTCGTCATCTCTTCCCAACTGCGGTTTTCAGACTTCAGATCCTAGACCTTATATCCAACCACTGCCTAGGGTTGAAAATGATGCAGAAATCAGAGCTCCTTCCCCATGGCAAGAGACCTTGTGATTGGCATATTGTCCTAAGTTCAGTGTAGTTGAAACCAGTATGGCCCATGAGTCCCAGCCCCTGCTCGCGGGCCACATTGGTCACAAACACACATTGTGACGCTCAGGCTGTGCTCAGTCCTTAAGTAAGGCCACTCAGTGGCTGGATGAAGAGAAAGCATATTGGGCCTGCCATGCCCCTAGGCCCCAATTTTTAACCATAGTTTGGGTTGTCCCTTCACTCTTCCCCAGGGCTCTGCTTTGGAATTCCTCTTTGGTTGGGACACCTGAATTAACAAACCTGAGAGGAGACCGCCCATTCCATAGATTGATGGAAAGAAATTGGGACCGGGCCAAATCCACAGAGAGGAAGATTCGTCCATGGCCCATGAGGACTCCCCACATTCCACGCCCATCTTTGATACAAAATCCAGACAAAAGCCTGAGCAAGCGCCCCAGACTCGCTCTTTCTTCATATCCTGAAGAGTTTTTCTCATGGTTTGTAGATTGGACCTGCCATACCTATGTCCCCAACGTAAGCTGAGTTTGTGTTTTCAGACTTCTGTCCTCAAATTTCTGGGCCACACACCCTCCAGGCTGGGGCCCCTGGAGCCACACATTAGGACTGTGCCTACCCAATGATGGGAATTCTGCCCATTCCATTGTCCAAAATCGTACAAAATGGGAGAACCCTCCAAAGTTCCCGAGGCCATCCCAATAGTGTAGGTCTCCCGGGACAAACAAGGGCGGTCTGACACCAGCTGACCATCTACCTACACTCATACAAAACATGGATGTCCCCAGAGAAGAAGATGGAACCAGACAGGACCCTAGGCCATAATCGGATCCATTGCTTTGGTTTACAGGCATGTCTCCTCAAAAGCCTGGATTCCAAGGCCAGCATAGGGGGTTTCCTGAGGCACCCATCAGAACAAATCTCGTCTCCAAAAGGAAACTTGTGCATGGGACCTATGTCAAAAGCTTAGGAGAATACTTCAGGGTACCGGTGCCACCACCCCATTCCATGGCCTTCATGGACACAAACACATATTAGGCCCCATCCTTGGGAAAGTCCATTTCAACTCAGCCACCCCGCTTGCTCCCGCAGAGCCATCAGATCTCAACTGACTTGTTGCTAGGAGACAATTGGAATGTGAGTCCCGCTTCCCTGGCATCCATCCCCGAACGGTGCTCTGGAGTCCTTCTATATGGGATATCCTGGAGCTTCCCAACAGGTCTCAATTGTCCCGCAGAAGGAATCCTTGAAGGGCTCGTCCCACAACTCCCAACGTGGGAAAACCTCCATGGCCATGAGATTCCGCTCTGTTCATGAAGGGGCAGTCATGCACCGAAACTCCAACCTGAGCCAAAGTCTGATCCTCGCCGTGACTTCAGAAGCATGAGATATTCGTTCAGATCTGCAGGAGGTAACAGCCATGCCCTCGACTTGAAGCCCAAGTCTAGCTTCTGCTCTCAGACTTGTCCTCACACTCCTGTTCCAGAATCTTTCATGTTTGACAATACCGGACCCACAATGCAGCACTCTGCCTACCTCTAGAAAAAATATATTGCCTAATGTGTTGCCTAGGCACCTCAAATGAGGATAAACCTACACGGCTCTCGACTGTACCTGAATTATATAATCTAACCTGGGCACTAATGCACTGTCTGACACAACCTGAGCCCGAACCTCCTGACCAACACCTAGGCAGCTGACCACACTTTGAGCACATCAGACCTGCCATGGCCTTAGGTCGTCTTCTCTTCCCAACTGGGATTTTCAGGCTTCAGAACCTAGATCTTAACACCAACCACTGCCCAGGGTTGAAAATGATGCAGAAATCAGAGCTCCTTCCCCATGGCAAAAGACCTGTGATTGGAATGTTGTCCAAAGTTCAGTGTAGTTGAAACCAGTGTGGCCCCTGAGGCCCCGCCCATGCTCGCGGGCCACATTGGTCACAAACACACATTGTGACACTCAGCCTGTACCCAGTCCTCAAGTAAGGCCCTCAGTGCCTGGATGAAGAGACAGCATATTGGGCCTGCCATTCCGCTAGGCGCCAATTTTTAACCATATTTTGGGTTGTCCCTTCACTCTTCCCCAGGTCTCTGCTTTGAAATTCCTCTTTGGTTGGGACACCTGAGGTAAAAAACCTGAGAGGAGACCTCCCATCCCACAGATTGACGGAAAGAAATTGGGACTGGGCCAAATCCACAAAGAGGAAGATTCGTCCATGGCCCATGAGGCCTCCCCACATTCAACGCCCATCCTTGATACAAAATCCAGAGACAAAAGCCTGATCAAGTGCCTCATTCTCGCTCTTTCTTCATATCCTGAAGAGTTCTTCTCATGGTTTGTAGATTGGACCTGCCATACCTACGTCCGCAAACCTAAGCTGAGTTTGTGTTTTCAGACTTCTGTCCTCAAAGTCCTGGGCCACACACCCTCCAGGCTGGGGCCCCTGGAGCCAGACATTAGGACTGTGCCACCCAATCCATGGGAATTCTGCCCATTCCATTGTCCAAAATCGTACAAATTAGAAGTACCCTCCAAAGTCCCTGAGGCCATACCATAGTGTAGGTCTCCCAGAACAAACAAGGGCGGTCTGACAACAGCTGAGCATCTACATCCACTCATACCATAAATGGATGTCCCCAGAGAAGACGATGGAACCAGACATGACCCTAGGCCATAATCGGATCCATTGCTTTGGTTTACAGGCATGTCTCCTCAAAAGCCTGGATTCCAAGACCAGCATAGGGGGTTTTCTGAGGCACCCATCAGAACAAATCTCGTCTCCACAAGAAAACTTGTGCATGGGACGTATGTCAAAAGCTTGGAGAATACTTCAGGGTCCCAGTGCCACCGCTCCATTCCAAGGCCTTCATGGACAAAATCACACATTAGGCCCCAAACGCGGGAAGGTCCATTTCAACACAGCCGCCCGATTGCTAACGCAGAGCCATAGAACTCAACTGTCTTGTTGCTAGGAGACAATTGGAATGCGAGGCTGGCTTCCCTGGCATCCATCCTTGAACGGTGCACTGCAGTCATTCCATATGGGATGTCCTGGAGCTGACCAACAGGTCTCAATTGTCCCGCAGAAGGAATCCTTGAAGGGGGATCCCACACTCCCAACGGTGGAAAACCTCCATGGCCGTGAGATTCCGCTCCGTTCATGAAGGGGCAGTCATGCACAGAAATTCTTACCCGAGCCAACTTCTGATCCTCGCCGTGACTTAAGATGCATGAGATATTGGATCAGATCTGCAGGGGGTACTTGCCATACTCTCGGCCTGAAGCCCAAGTCTAATTGTGTTCTCAGACTTCTGTCCTCACCCTCCTGGCCCAGAAGTCCTCAAGTTTGGCAATTCCGGACCCACAATGCAGCAATCTGCCTGCCCTCTAGGAAAAATATATTGCCTAATGATTTTCCCAGGCATCTCAAATGAGGATAAACTTTCACGGCACTCGACTGTACCTAAATTATATAGTCAAAACTGGGCACTAATGCACTGTCTGACACAACCTGAACGGGAAACTCTGGACCAACACACAGGCAGCTGACCGCACACTGAGCACATGAGACTCGCCATGGCCTTAGGTCGTCATCTCTTCCCAACTGTGGTTTTCAGGCTTCAGAACCTAGACCTTATCACAACCACTTCCCAGTGTTGAAAATGATGCAGAAATCAGAGCTCCTTCCCCATGGCAAGAGACCTTGTGATTGGCATGTTGTCCAAAGTTCAGTGTAGTTGAAACCAGTGTTGCCCATGAGGCCCCGCCCAACCTCGCGGCCACATTGGTCACAAACACACATGCTGACCCTCAGTCTGAACCCAGTCTTTAAGTAAGGCCACTCAGTGGCTGGATGAAGAGACAGCATATTGGGCCTGCCATGCCCCTAGGCCCCAATTTTTAACCATAGTTTGGGTTGTCCCTTCACTCTTCCCCAGGGCTCTGCTTTGGAATTCCTCTTTGGTTGGGACACCTGAGGTAACAAACCTGAGAGGAGACCTCCCATCCCACAGATTGATGGAAAGAAATTGGGACCGGTCCAAATCCACAGAGAGGAAAATACGTCCATGGCCCATGAGGCCTCCCCACGTTCCACGCCCATCTTTGATACAAAATCCAGAGACAAAAGCCTGAGCAAGCGCCTCAGACTCGCTCTTTCTTCATATCCTGAATAGTTCTTCTCATGGTTTGTAGATTGGACTTGCAATACTACTTCCCCAAACCTAAGCTGAGTTTGTGTTTTCAGACTTCTGTCCTCAAATTCCTGGGCCACACTCCCTCCAGGCTGGGTCCCCTGGAGCCACACATTAGGACTGTGCCTACCCAATCCATGGGAATTTTGCCCATTCCATTGTCCAAAATCGTACAAATTAGGAGAACTCTCCAAAGTCCCCGAGGCCATCCCAATAGTGTAGGTCTCCGGGGACAAACAAGGGCGGTCTGACACCAGGTGAGCATCTCCCTCCACTCATTCCATAGATGGATATCACCAGAGTAAAAGATTGAACCAGGCAGGACCCTAGGCCATAATCGGATCCATTGCTTTGGTTTACAGGCGTGTCTCCTCAAAAGCCTGGATTCCAATACCAGCATAAGGGATTTCCTAAGGCACCCATCAGAACAAAACTCGTCTCCACAATGAAACTTGTGCATGGGAGCTATGTCAAAAGCTTAGGAGAATACTTCAGGGTCCCAGTGCCACCGCCCCATTCCAAGGCTCTCATACACAAACACACATTAGGCCCCATCCTCAGGAGAGTCCATTCAACTCAGCCACCCCGGTTGCTCCCGCAGAGCCATCCGATCTCCACTTTTTTTTTGCTATGAGACAATTGGAATTCGAGGCGGCCTTCCCTGCCATCCATCCTCCAACGTTGCTCTGGAGTAATTCCATATGGGATGCCTGGAGCTGCCCAACAGGTCTCAATTGTCCCCCAGAAGGAATCCTTGAAGGAGGTATCCCACAACTCCCAACGTGGGAAAACCTCCATGGCCTTGAGATTCTGCTCCGTTTATGAAGGGGCAGTCATGCACAGAAACTCCAACCTGAGCCAACGTCTGATCCTCGCCCTGACTTCAGATGCATGAGATATTGGTTCAGATCTGCTGGGGGTACCTGCCGTGCCCTCGGCCTGAAGCCCAAGTCTAGCTTGTGTTCTCAGACTTCTGTCCTCACACTCCTGGCCCAGAAGCCCTCAAGTTTGGCAATTCCGGGCCCACAATGCAGCACTATGCCTGCTTTCTAGAAAAAATATCTTGCCTAAAGAGCTGCCCATGCACCTCAAATGAGGATAAACCTACATGGCACTCGACTGTACCAAAATCATATAGTCTAACCTGGGCTATAATGCACTGTCTGACACAACCTGAGCCAGAACCTCCTGACCAACACACAGGATGCTGACCGCACACTGAGCATATCAGACCCGCCATGGCCTTAGGTCATCATCTCTTCCCAACTTCAGTTTTTCAGGCTTCAGAACCTAGACCTTATCTCCAACCACTGCCCAGGGTTGAAAGTGATGCAGACATCAGAACACCTTCCCCATGGCAAGAGACCCTGTGATTGGCATGTTGTCCAAAGTCAGTGTGGTTGAAACCAGTGTGGCCCATGAGGCCCCGCCTTTGCTCGCGGGCCCCAATGGTCACAACCACACATTATGACCCTCAGCCTGAGCCCAGTCCTCAAGTAAGGCCTCTCAGTGGCTGGATTTAGAGACAGCATATTGGGCCTTCCATGCCCCTATTCCAAATTTTTAACCATAGTTTGGGTTGTCCCTTCACTCTTCCCCAGGGCTCTGCTTTAGAATTCCTCTTCGGTTGGGACACCTGAGGTAACAAACCTGTGAGGAGACCTCCCATCCCACATAATGACGGAAAGAAATTGGGACCGGTCTAAATCCACAGAGAAGAAGATTCTTCCATGTCCCATGAGGCCTCCCCACATTCCACGCCGATCTTTGATACAAAATCCAGAGACAAAACCCTCAGCAAGCGCCTCAGTCTCGCTCTTTCTTCATATCCTGAAGATTTCTTCTCATGGTTTGTTGATTGGACCTGCCGTACCTACGTCCCCAAACCTAAGCTGTTTGTGTTTTCAGACTTCTGTCCTCAAATTCCTGGGCCACACACCCGCCAGGCTGGGGCCCCTGGAGCCACACATTAGGACTGTGCCTACCCAATCCATGGGAATTCTGCCCATTCCATTTTCCAAAATCGTACATATTAGGAAAACCCTCCAAAGTTCCCGAGGCCATCCCAATAGTGTATGTCTCCCGGTACAAACAAGGGCGGTCTGACACCAGCTGAGCATCAACCTCCACTCATACCATAGATGGATGTCCCCAGAGAAGAAGATGGAACCAGACAGGACCCTAGGCCATAATCGGATCCATTGCTTTGGTTTACAGGCATGTCTCCTCAAAAGCCTGGATTCCAAGACCAGCATAGGGGTTTACTGAAGCACCCATCAGAACAAATCTCGTCTCCACAAGGAAATTTGTGCATGGGACCTATGTCAAAAGCTTAGGAGAATACTTCAGGGTCCCGGTGCTACCGCCACATTGCAAGGCTTTAATGTACAGAAACACATATGAGGCCCCATCCTCAGGAAAGTCCATTTCAACTCAGCCACCCCGGTTGCTCCCGCAGAGCCATCAGATCTCAACTGTCTTGTTGCTTGGAGACAATTGGAATAAGAGGTCCGCTTCCCTGGCATCCATCCCCGAACGGCGCTCTGGAGTCTTTCCATATGGGATATCCTGGAGCTGCCCAACAGGTCTCAATTGTCCCGCAGAAGGAATTTTTGAAGGGGGCATCCCACAACGCCCAACGTGGGAAAACCTCAATGGCCTCGAGATTCCGCTCCCTTCATGAAGCGGCCGTCATGCACAGAAACTCCACCTGAGCCAACGTCTGATCCTCGCCCTGACTTCAGATGCATGAGATATTGGTTCAGATCTGCACGGGGTACCTGCCGTGCCCTCACCCTGAAACCAAAGTCTAGCTTGTCTTCTCAAACTTCCATCCTCACACTACTGGCCACGAAGCCCTCAAGTTTGGCAATTCCGGACCCACAATGCAGCACTCTGCCTGCCCTCTAGAAAAAAAATTATTGCCTCATGAGCTGCCCAGGAACCTTAAATGAGGATCAACTTACACAGCACTCGACTTTACCCAAATTATATAGTCTAACCTGGGCACTAATGCACTGTCGAACACAACCTGAGCCCGGACCTCCTGACCTACACCCAGAAAGCTGACCGCACACTGAGCCCATAAAACCCGCCATGGCCTTAGGTCATCATCTCTACCCTACCTCAGTTTTCAGGCTTCAGAACCAAGACCTTATCTCCAATCACTGCCCAGGGGTGAGTGTGATGCAGAAAACAGAACTCCTTCCCCATTGCTAAAAACCTTGTGCTTGGCATGTTGTCCAACGTTCAGTGTAGTTGAAACCAGTGTGGCCCATGAGGCCCCGCCCATACTCGCGGGCCACATTGGTCACAAACACACATTGAGACCCTCAGACTGAGCCCAGTCCTCAAGTAAGGCCACTCAGTGGCTGGATGAAGAGATTGCATATTGGGCTTGCCATGCCCCTAGGCCCCAATTTTTAACCATAGTTCGGTTGTCCCTTCAGTCTTCCCCACGGCTTTGCTATGGAGTTCCTCTTTTGGTGGGACACCTGAGGTAACAAAACTGAAATGAGTCCTCCTATCCCACAGATTGACGAAAAGCAATTTGGAATCGGGCCAAATCCTCAGAGAGGAAGATTCGTCCATGTCCCATGAGGCCTACCCGACATTCCACGGCCGACTCTGATACAAAATCCAGAAAAAAAAGCCTAAGCTAGCGCCTCAGACTCGCACTTTCTTCATATCCTAAAGATTTCTTTTCATGGTTTGTAGATCAGGCCTGCCATACCTACGTCCCCAAACCTAAGCTGAGTTTGTGTTTCCAGACTTCTGTCCTCCAAGTTTTGGGCCACACACCCACCAGACTGGGCCCCTGGAGCCACACATTAGGACTGTGCCTACCAATCCATGGGAATTCTGCCCATTCCATGGTCCAAAATCGGACAAATTATGAGAAACCTCCAAAGTCCCTGAGGCCATCCCAATAGTGTAGGTCGCCCGGAACAAACAAGGGCTGTCTGACTCCAGCTGATAATCGACCTCCACTCATACCATAGATGGATGTCCCCAGAGAAGAAGATTGAACCAGACAGGACCCTAGGCCATAATAGGATCCATTGCTTTGGGTTACAGGCATATGTCCTCAAAAGCCTGATTCCAATACGAGCATAGGGGTCTTCCTGAGGCACCCATCAGAACTCATCTCGTCTCCACAAGGAAACCTGTGCATGGGAGCCATGTCCAAACCTTAGGAGAGTACTTCAAGGTCCCGGTGCCACCGCCCCATTCCAAGGCCCTCATGGACCCAAAAACACATTAGGAACCATCCTCAGGAAAGTCCATTTCAACTCAGCCACCCCGATAGCTCTGGCAGAGCCATCAGATCTAAACTGTCTTGTTGCTAGGAGAAAATTGGAATGCGAGGCGGGCTTCCCAGGCATCGATCCGCGAACGGTGATCTGGAGTCATTCCATATGGGATGTCCTCGAGCTCTCCAACAGGTCTCAATTGTCCCGCAGAAGGAATCCTTGAAGGGGGCATCCCACAACTCCCAACGTGGGAAAACCTCAATGGGCTCGAGATGCCGCTACCTTCATGAAGCGGCCGTCATGCACAGAAACTCCAACCTGAGCCAACGTCTGATCCTCGCCCTGACTTCAGATTCATGAGACATTGGTTCAGATCTGCAGGGGGAAACTGCCGTGGCCTCGCCCTGAAACCCAAGTCTAGCTTGTCTTCTCAGACCTCCGTCCTCACACTCCTGGCCCCGAAGCCCTCAAGATTGGCAATTCCGGACCCACAATGCAGCACTCTGCCTGCCCTCTAGAAAAAAAAAATTATTGCCTCATGAGCTGCCCAGGCACCTTAAATGTGGATAAACCTACACAGCACTCGACTTTACAAAAATTATATAGTCTAACTTGGGCAGTAATGCACTGTCGAACACAACCTGAGCCCGGACCTCCTGACCAACACCCAGAAAGCTGACCGCACACTGAGCACAAAAAACCTGCCATGGCCTTAGGTCATCATCTCTTCCCTACCTCAGTTCTCAGGCTTCAGAACCGAGACCTTATCTCCAATCACTGCCCAGGGGTGAGTGTGATGCAGAAATCAGAACTCCTCCTTACCCATGGCAAGAACCCTTGTGGTTGGCACGTTGTCCAACGTTCAGTGTAGGAGAAACCAGCATTCACCCTGAGGCCCCGCCCATTCGTGAGTGCGACGAGGTCATACACACGCATTGTGACCCTCAGCATGAGTCCTGTCCTCTAGTAAGTCCTCTCAGTGGCTGGACCATTAGATGTCATAATTGGCTTGACATGTCCCTAGGCCCCAATTTTTAACCAGATTTCTGATTGTCCAGTCGCCCCTCCCCAGGGCTCTACTCTGGAATCCCTCATTTGGTGGGACAACTGAGGTTAAAAAAGAAAACAACAACAACAACAAAAAAAAAAACGGACTTCTTCCAGCCCACAGAATGACCCCAAACTCTTTGGACGGGGCCCAACCACCAAAGAGTAAGACTCGTCCATTTCCGATGAAGTCATCCAGAAATTCCACGACCATGATGACACGATATCCAGAGACAAAAACTTGAGCAGGAGGCTCACACTCGTGCTTCTTTTAAATCCCGAAGAGATCTCCTCATGGTCTGTAGATCAGTCCTGCCATACCTATGACCCGAAATATAAGCCGAGTTTGTGTTTTCAGACAAATATCCAAACATCCCTGGCCTACACAACCTACAGGCTCAGGCCCCTGGAGCCAAACCTGAGGACTGTACTTGCCCTCTCCAAGGGAATTGTGTGTGCCCATTCCAATGGCCACAACCCTTCTAATAGGATAATCCTCCAAAGTCACTGATCCATCTCAATAGTGGTGGCTTCCCAGGAAAAACAGGGGCAATCTGAGCCCAACTGAGCACCTACCTGCACTCAGACCCATAGACAGATGTCCCCAGAGGTAAAAAGGAAAGAACAGGCCCCTAGGCACTAATCAGATCCATTGCTTTGGTTTCCAGGCATCTCTCCTCAGTGGCCTGGATCAAAAGCAGCATATAGCTGTTTCTTGACTCACTCATCAGAAAACATCTCATCTACACATGGGAAACTTGCACGTTGGAGCTGCGTCAAAGCCTCTGTTTAGGAGAACCCTTTAGGGCCCCAGTGCCACCGCTTCATTCCAAGGTCTCCATAGACACAAAAGCACATTAGGACCCATCCCCAGGGGTGTCCATTTCAACTCAGCGTCCTCGGTTGCTCCCCACAGATCCAGGAGATCTAACCTGTCTTGTTGCTAGGAGACAATTGGAATGCGAGGTGGGCTACCCAGCCATCCATCCTTAGAACCCTGCTCAGAATAATTGGTCTGAGGCCAAACAACAAGTCTCAATTGTCCTGCAGAAGACTCTCTGCAGTTTGGAACGTCTCACAACTCCCATCATGGGAAAACCCCCATGGCCTCGTTATGCCCTTCCATTCATAAAGGGGCCATCAGGGACAGAAACTCCAACCTGAGCGATCGTCTGATCCTCGCCCTGACTTCAGATGCACGAGATCTCGATTCAGGACTGTAGATTGTGCCTGCCATGGCCTCACCCAGAAACCTAAGCCTAGCTTGTGTTCTCAGACTTTTGTCGTCAGACTACTGGCCCACAAGCCCTCCAGTTTGGCAATCTAGAACAACAATGCAGCACTCTGCCTGCCCCCCAGAAGAAAAACATTGTCCTCTGGGGCTACCCAGTAACCCCATATGAGGATCAACCTCCACCGACCTTGGCTGTACCCCAAATACATAAGCTTACCAGGGCACTAATACCCTTTCTGACACAGCCTGAGCCTGGACCCACTGGCCCCTACAGACAGCTGGCCGCACACTGAGCACATCGAGCCGCCATGGCCTTAGTTCGTAATCTCTTCCCAACTTCGGTTTTCAGGTTTCAGAACCTAGACCTTATCTCTAATCACTGCCCAGGGTTGAAGGTGATGCAGAAATCAGAACTCCTTCCTCATGGCAAGAAACCTTGTGGTTGGCATGTTGTCCAACCTTCAGTGTAGTTGAAACCACTGTGGCCCATGAGGCCCCGCCCATGCTCGTGGGCCACATTGGTCACAAACACACATTGTGACCCTCAGGCTGAGCCCAGTCCTCAAGTAAGGCCCCTCAGTGGCTGGATGAAGAGATAGCATATTGGGCTTGCAATGCCCCTAGGCCCCAATTTTTAACCATAGTTCGGGTTGTCCCTTCAGTCTTCCCCAAGGCTTTGCTATGGAATTCCTCTTTTGGTGGGCCACCTCAGGTAACAAAACTGACATGAGTCCTCCTATCTCACAGATTGACGAAAAGCAATTGGGAATCGGGCCAAATCCTCAGAGAGGTAGATTCGTCCATGGCCCATGAGGCCTCCCCGACATTCCATGGCCCTCGCTGATACAAAATCCAGAGACAAAAGCCTAAGCTAGCGCCTCAGACTCGCACTTTCTTCATATCCTAAAGAGTTCTTCTAATGGCTTGTAGATCGGGCCTGCCATACCTACGTCCCCAAACCTAAGCTGAGTTTGTGTTTCCAGACTTCTGTCCTCAAAGTCTTGGGCCACACACCCTCCAGGCTGGGCCGCTGGAGCCACACATTAGGACTGTGCCTACCAATCCATGGGAATTCTCCCCATTCCATGGTCCAAAATCGTACAAATTAGGAGAAACCTCCAAAGTCCCTGAGTCCATCCCAATAGTATAGTACGCCAGGAACAAACAAGGGCTGTCTGACACCAGCTGATATTCGACCTCCACTCATACCTTAGATGGATGTCCCCAGAGAAGAACATTGAACGAGACAGGACCCTAGTCCATAATAGGATCCATTCCTTTGGGTTACAGGCATGTGTCCTCAAAAGCCTGATTCCAATACGAGCATAGGGGTTTTCCTGAGGCACCCATCCGAACTCAACTCGTCTCCACAAGGAAACCTGTGCATGGGAGCCATGTCCAAAGCTTAGGAGAGTAGTTCAGGGTCCGGTGCCACCGCCCCATTCCAAGGCCCTTATGGACACAAAAACACATTAGGACCCATCCTCAGGAAATTCCATTTCAACTCAGCCACCCCGGTTGATACGGCAGAGCCATCAGATCTAAACTGTCTTGTTGCTAGGAGACAATTGGAATGCGAGGCGGGCTTCCCAGTCATCCATTCGCGAACGGTGCTCTGGAGTCATTCCATATGGGATGTCCTGGAGATGTCCAACAGGTTTCAATTGTCCCGCAGAAGGAATCCTTGAAGGAGGCATCCCACAACTCCCAAAGTGGGAAAACCTCAATGGCCTCGAAATTCCGCTCCCTTCATGAAGCGGCCGTCATGCACAGAAACTCCAACCTGAGCCAACGTCTGATCCTCGCCCTGACTTCAGATGCATGAGGTATTGGTTCAGATCTACAGAGGGTACCTGACGTGCCCTCGCCCTGAAACCCAAGTCTAGCTTGTCTTCTCAAACTTCCATCCTCACACTCCTGGCTCCGAAGCCCTCACTTTTGGCAATTCCGGACCCACAATGCAGCACTCTGCCTGCCCTCTAGAAAAAAAATTATTGCCTCATGAGCTGCCCAGGCACCTTAAATGAGGATCAACCTACACAGCACTCGACTTTACCCAAATTATATAGTCTAACCTGGGCACTATTGCACTGTCGAACACAACCTGAGCCCGGACCTCTTGACCAACACCCGGAAAGCTGACCACACACTGAGCACATAAAACCCGCCATGGCCTTAGGTCATCATCTCTTCCCTACCTCAGTTTTCTGGCTTCAGAACCGAGACCTTATCTCCAATCACTGCCCAGGGGTGAGTGTGATGCAGAAATCAGAACTCCTCCTTACCCATGGCAAGAACCCTTGTGGTTGGCACGTTGTCCAACGTTCAGTGTAGGAGAAACCAGCATTCACCCTGAGGCCCCGCCCATTCTTGAGTGCGATGAGGGCATAGACACGCATTGTGACCCTCAGCATGAGTCCTGTCCTCTATTAAATCCTCTCAGTGTCTGGACCATTAGATGTCATAATGGGCTTGACATGTCCCTAGGCCCCAATTTTTAACCAGATTTCTGATTGTCCAGTCGCCCCTCCCCAGGGCTCTACACTGGAATCACTCATTTGGTGGGACACCTGAGGTTAAAAAAGAAAACAACAACAACAACAACAGCAAAAAAAAAAAAAAAAAAAAAAAAACGGACTTATTCCAGCCCACAGAATGACCCCAAACTCTTGGACGGGGCCAAACCACCAGAGAGTAAGACTCGTCCATTTCCCATGAGGTCACCCCGAAATTCCACGACCATGAGTGACACGATATCCAGAGACAAAAACTTGAGCAGGAGCCTCACAGTCGTGCTTCTTTCAAATTTCGAAGAGACCTCCTCATGGTCTGTAGATCAGTCCTGCCATACCTATGACCCGAAACATAAGCCGAGTCTGTGTTTTCAGACAACTGTCCAAACAGCCCTGGCCTACACAACCTACAGGCTCAGGCCCCTGGAGCAAAACCTGAGGACTGTACTTGCCCTCTCCAAGGGAATTGTGTGTGCCCATTCCAATGGCCACAAGCCTTCTAATAGGATAAACCTCCAAATCCCTGATCCATCTCAATAGTGGTGGCTTCCCAGGAAAAACAGGGGCAATCTGAGCCCAACTGAGCACCTACCCGCACTCAGACCCATAGACAGATGTCCCCAGAGGTAAAAAGGAATGAACAGGCCCCTAGGCACTAATCAGATCCATTGCTTTGGTTTCCAGGCATCTCTCCTCAGAGGCCTGGATTTCAAAAGCAGCATATAGCTGTTTCTTGACTCACCCATCAGAAAACATCTCATCTACACATGGGAAACTTGCACGTTGGAGCTGTGTCAAAGCCTCTGTTTAGGAGAACCCTTTAGGGCCCCAGTGCCACCGCTTCATTTCAAGGTCTCCATAGGCACAAAAGCACATTAGGACCCATCCCCAGGGGTGTCCATTTCAACTCAGCGTCCTCGGTTGCTCCCCACAGATCCAGGAGATCTATCCTGTCTTGTTGCTAGGAGACAATTGGAATGCGAAGTGGGCTACCCAGCCATCCATCCTTAGAACCCTGCTCAGAATCATTGGCTTGGAGTCAAACAACAGGTCTCAATTGTCCTGCACAAGACTCTCTGCAGTTTGGAGCGTCTCACAACTCCCATCATGGGAAAACCCCCATGGCCTCGTTATGCCCTTCCATTCATAAAGGGGCCATCAGGGACAGAAACTCCAACCTGAGCGATCGTCTGATCCTCGCCCTGACTTCAGATGCACGAGATCTCGATTCAGGTCTGTAGATTGTGCCTGCCATGGCCTCACCCAGAAACCTAAGCCTAGCTTGTATCTCAGACTTTTGTCGTCAGACTACTGGCCCACAAGCCCTCCAGTTTGGCAATCTAGAACAACAATGCAGCACTCTGCCTGCCCCCCAGAAGAAAAACATTGTCCTCTGGGCTACCCAGTAACCCCAAATGAGGATCAACCTCCACCGACCTTGGCTGTACCCCAAATACATAAGCTTACCAGGGCACTAATACCCTTTCTGACACAGCCTGAGCCTGGACCCCCTGGCCCCTCCAGACAGCTCTCCGCACACTGAGCACATCGAGCCGCCATGGCCTTAGGTCGTCATCTCTTCCCAACCTCGGTTTTCAGGTTTGAGAACCTTGACCTTATCTCTAATCACTGCCCAGGGTTGAAGGTGATGCAGAAATCAGAACTCCTTCCCCATGGCAAGAAACCTTGTGGTTGGCATGTTGTCCAACCTTCAGTGTAGTTGAAACCAGTGTGGCCCATGAGGTCCCGCCCATGCTCGCGGGCCACATTGGTCACAAACACACATTGTGACCCTCAGGCTGAGCCCAGTCCTCAAGTAAGGCTCCTCAGTTGCTGGATGAAGAGATAGCATATTGGGCTTGCAATGCCCCTAGGTCCCAATTTTTAACCATAGTTCGGGTTGTCCCTTCAGTCTTCCCCACGGCTTTGCTATGGAATTCCTCTTTTGGTGGGACACCTGAGGTAACAAAACTGACATGAGTCCTCCTATCTCACAGATTGACGAAAAGCAATTGGGAATCGGGCCAAATCCTCAGAGAGGTAGATTCGTCCATGGCCCATGAGGCTTCCCCGACATTCCAAGGCCCTCGCTGATACAAAATCCAGAGACAAAAGCCTAAGCTAGCGCCTCAGACTCGCAATTTCTTCATATCCTAAAGAGATCTTCTAATGGTTTTTAGATCGAGCCTGCCATACCAACCTCCCCAAACCTAAGCTGAGTTTGTGTTTCCAGACTTCTGTCCTCAAAGTCTTGGGCCACACACCCTCCAGGCTGGGCCGCTGGAGCCACACATTAGGACTGTGCCTACCAATCCATGGGAATTCTCCCCATTCCATGGTCCAAAATCGTACAAATTAGGAGAAACCTCCAAAGTCCCTGAGGCCATCCCAATAGTATAGGTCGCCAGGAACAAACAAGGGCTGTCTGACACCAGCTGATAATCGACCTCCACTCATACCTTAGATGGATGTCCCCAGAGAAGAAGATTGAACCAGACAGGACCCTAGGCCATAATAGGATCCATTCCTTTGGGTTACAGGCATGTGTCCTCAAAAGCCTGATTCCAATACGAGCATAGGAGTTTTCCTGAGGCACCCATCCGAACTCAACTCGTCTCCACAAGGAAACCTGTGCATGGGAGCCATGTCCAAAGCTTAGGAGAGTACTTCAGGGTCCGGTGCCACCGCCCCATTCCAAGGCCATCATGGACACAAAAACACATTAGGACCCATCCTCAGGAAAGTCCATTTCAACTCAGCCACCCCGGTTGCTCCCGCAGAGCCATGAGATCTAAACTGTCTTGTTGCTAGGAGACAATTGGAATGCGAGACGGGCTTCCCAGGCATCCATCCGCGAACCGTGCTCTGGAGTCATTCCATATGGGATGTCCTGGGGATGTCCAACAGGTTTCAATTGTCCCGCAGAAGGAATCCTTGAAGGGGGCATCCCACAACTCCCAAAGTGGGAAAACCTCAATGGCCTCGAGATTCCGCTCCCTTCATGAAGCGGCCGTCATGCACAGAAACTCCAACCTGAGCCAACGTCTGATCCTCGCCCTGACTTCAGATGCATGAGATATTGGTTCAGATTTACAGGGGGTACCTGCCGTGCCCTCGCCCTGAAACCCAAGTCTAGCTTGTCTTCTCAAACTTCCATCCTCACACTCCTGGCCCCGAAGCCCTCAAGTTTGGCAATTCCGGACCCACAATGCAGCACTCTGCCTGCCCTCTAGAAAAAAAATTATTGCCTCATGAGCTGCCCAGGCACCTTAAATGAGGATCAACCTACACAGCACTCGACTTTACCCAAATTATATAGTCTAACCTGGGCACTAATGCACTGTCGAACACAACCTGAGCCCGGACCTCCTGACCAACACCCGGAAAGCTGACCACACACTGAGCACATAAAACCCGCCATGGCCTTAGGTCATCATCTCTTCCCTACCTCAGTTTTCTGGCTTCAGAACCGAGAACTTATTTCCAATCACTGCCCAGGGGTGAGTGGATGCAGAAATCAGAACTCCTCCTTACCCATGGCAAGAACCCTTGTGGTTGGCACGTTGTCCAACGTTCAGTGTAGGAGAAACCAGCATTCACCCTGAGGCCCCGCCCATTCTTGAGTGCGACGAGGGCATAGACACGCATTGTGACCCTCAGCATGAGTCCTGTCCTCTATTAAATCCTCTCAGTGTCTGGACCATTAGATGTCATAACGGGCTTGACATGTCCCTAGGCCCCAATTTTTAACCAGATTTCTGATTGTCCAGTCGCCCCTCCCCAGGGCTCTACTCTGGAATCACTCATTAAGTGGGACACCTGAGGTTAAAAAAGAAAACAACAACAACAACAACAGCAAAAAAAAAAAAAAACGGACTTATTCCAGCCCACAGAATGACCCCAAACTCTTTGGACGGGGACAAACCAGCAGAGAAT